>NW_009611294.1:11733-46959 GCF_000690535.1 Cariama cristata
CCCTACACCTCTGAGTGCTTTCAGAATATTTTGAAGAAAAGGTTGTACTGGATCTGACTCTGCTTTCTCTGTTGGTCAATGAACATAGAACAGTTTCAGTTTTTGCTAGTCTCAATACCAACGTTTTATTTCCAATTTGAGTGTCAATATACCTTCATGTTTTTTAAAGGCTTATCTGCCAGTTTTCATTCTTTCAGCATTTCTTTTATAATATAAAGCTCCTCGGTAGCTCTGCCAAAGCTTCTTTCTGGATTTTCCCCTGTACTTTGCCTTCCATTTCTTTTTCATATCAATACTTTTATATATTGTTTCACACTATGTGCTGGCCTACACTGAGATCTCGTTTGGTTTTCTTCAGACTCGCTGACCTCCCAGCAGACTGTAGGATGTCTGTCAATCAGAATTTTGCACCCATGGAAACTGGCTTGCTGCAGAATCCAACTCAAATATCAGTTTCTGGAATCAAAACAGCAAAAAAGTTTCTCCAGTCCTCATAGTTACAAGAACATTTGAAAAAGTACCATTATTATAGTTTTATCTTTGAACCTGCAGCCAACTGCAGACAATAGTGTTGCGACCTGGGTTGTTTTCCTTGGAGGGAGTGGTACGCAGTAACCTGTTCTGTTACTGTCTCCTGAAAGTCCTGATGACAGTTCAGGTACTTAATATGTGATTTTTTCCTTTTAACTTTTTTTTTTTTCGCCCCCCCCAAATTTTTTTAAAAAACTGTGGGGAAAAAGTTTTTTTTTTTTCCTTTTTTTTTCTTAGCAAGTTGACTTTTCCTCTGCAGCATGGGAAAAATAAAGTTTTGTGGCTTCACTGCTTCTGCCTAGAATTCAAGGAGGAGAGGTAGCTCTCCACGCTCTAGTTGTGTCCCTGTGAGCATGGGTGGAAGAAGGAAGTTTACCTCATCTTTTCTCACCAAGGGGGGGAATAAGATCTTGGCCTTCTTGTTTGAACAGCCATGCTTCCCTGCCCAATCAGTTTGGGGGAAGAGAAGGGTTTTTTAGCACACAGGCATGTTTTATACCTAGTAAGTACAATCATACTCTAATCTTTCCCATATACTGTAACTAGCAGAAAATATTTTTTATATTTTTCACATTTTTCTACTTTATCTAATCTCTGTGGCTTTGGGAGGGATGGGGGGAGATCCTCAAAGAAAAGTTTAAAAATGCTTCTTTTTTTTTCCTCCCTGATACTTTTGTTAAGCTGCTGCTGTTTTGCAGGATAACTCTTGAAGTCTCAGGCAATGGAAACTTGCACGTTTACTGCCCATATTCAAGGTCCTATTACTTCCAGAAATATAACCCTCCAAGGGAGAGGAGAAAGTCATATCTCCCAAGTCTGAAACTGTAACATGTCTTCTGCGGGAGTGTATGTGTTCTGTGGAAAACATTACGCCAGTAAGCTCGTTTGAAGGGGTGTGATCCTGCCCTGTTAGTAAATGAGAGATATCATCAACACTGTACTTTTTTTTAACTTTATCCACATGTAAATGGGCTGGTGGTAAAATTCTTCATTTTTTTCCCCCATTCTCCTTCACTTCTAGTAAACATACATATGATATTCCATCCTATCAGCTTAAATCCTATTTGGAAATTTGTTGTTTATAAACATTCAGAAAGTATGCTGCTGTTGAGTGACATGTAAAAATCTTTCGATCAGTATTCTTTGGAGTGGCTCAAATGCACAGAGGTGTGCTAAGTCCAAACTCACATTTGACCAAGTACTAATTAAGTGTTTTTCTTGTATGGAGATAAGACCCTGCGAAACATGCAAAAACTCTGTATTCTTATCTGCTGTAATGGGTAAGAGCTGAGTTGTTATGATCAGTGTCTTGCTCAGGAGCAGACTTTTGATCCTGGCATGCTTAATGCATACAGTAAGAATGAGAAAGTGGATGGTCTTGATCTGATGTGAAAGTATCCTGTATTTTTTGGTGGTTTTAGTTTTTGGGTTTTTTCCAGTGGTTTCAGATGTTTTCTATATCCTCCATAGTCCTGTTCCTCAGTAAAGCATGTGTCACCTGTTACCTCCTCTTTTCTAAGAGGTAGGTTAGGAAGGGCTATTGCTCAGTGTTAGCATTCATGGTTCCTAATGATCCAGTATCCAAAACTGTCAGTCTTTTCTTGAATGTTTGGTGCCATTCAGAGTGGACTGAAAAAATCATGTTCAGCTTTTCAGTATTGTGTTGGAGGTGACTTGTTAATTAAAATTGATTAGCATATGCTCTTTGATCAGTTAAAACGGTTTCTCAATTTACATTCTTGACAAATCTATCTAGTAGTAGAAGGTTCTGACTGTAGTCAGACAGTTGTCCTAAAACCAGTTTATTTAAATTATAGTCCATGTTGGTCTATGTAAACAGTTCGTAATGTTTATGGAGTATATGAAAATCTTACAGATTTACATAGGTATTTCTGTAAAATGGGAATTATTTCCTTGTGAGGAAGTTGACAGCAAATAGTAGAAAATGTTCACAATAGTAATATTGCTGATCAAATTAATCTTCATCTTGTCCAGAAAAGAGTGTCTGTGCAAATGTTCACTTTCAAAGATTTTTACATTTCATAGTAAAACATATATAATGAAGTTCTTAAAAAAGAAAAAAAAAGAATTCTGTCAAGCAGTGTTCCTTCAGATGTGTGTGTGTCCTCTTGTCATTTTTGTTCATGTTCTTACTGTTTTGGGGGCCTCAAGTAGCCTGAAAAAAAAATCAGGATTAAAACCAGTGCCTCTCTCCCCCCCTCTTTCATAAATTTCCCACTGAGTCATTGTTTTCAGGGATTTTGGCCAGTTTTCCAACTACAGAGCAATTACTGTTAAAACCTTCATCTTTACCTGGGTATGAATCAGGGAGCACTGGAAAGCAAATTGCTGTGTGAACAGCCATGTGTCTTCATGAAAATAGTTAAGCCAGGAAATTAGTTTGTCAGAAAGATTATATGTCTTTGTTTTTAGAAGGAAAGCACAGATGACATCAATTTTATTTTACCTTTCAGGCAAATATTTTCTGCTTCTCCGTGGTTGTCACATGCTGGAAAATGTTGGTGAGGGAAGGGGCTTTTGGTGTTGGCTTCCTTTCAGTGATGCTACATTAGTGATGCATGGAATGTGTGGTATCTGGAATCTAGTCTGTCACAGAGGAGTGTCGTGTAGTAAACAGATTTATCTATTCCTTGGGTATCCCATGTGTAGAAACTACTTTGCTGAGAACCAGGCCAGCACCTTCCTTGAATGTTCCAAAAAAGCCCAGGAAGAGGAAGACCAGATCATTAGTGGTTTTGAATATACATCTTTTTAAAAAAACTGCTTTTAGTTTGGCATAATCTTCCTCCAGCTTGTATTTGAGGCCACATTCAGACTAGACTCTCAATAATAAAGTAATGGTTTTAAAGCTTTGTTCGGGGCAGATTCTTGCAGAAAGGACAAGACTGAAAGATGGAGTTTTCTAGCTTTATGAAGGGAACCTTTCTCCTTAAGACAGGAAAGGAGCAATCAATTGGAAACAGATAATCAATTTTGAAAGTGTGCCTCAACCATTTAAAAAACCCTAAATGCTGCTACCCTAGACATACGGTTGAACTCTGACATTTGTGAACTATGTAAAATGATTTCTAGATCTCTTAGAGCAATCTTTTCACGGATTGTATATTCTGGTTTTGGCCATGGTAGGTTCTGGTTTTGTCTATAGCAGTTGGCTTGAGTAAGATTTCCCTAGCAAATGCGAGAGTCCCCTTCTTTGTATTCAGAGGGAAAATACCCTGGGTATAGAGGAGACCATATTTATTCTGCATTCCCAAAGAGGAGTAAAGAAGCAAGATTTGAATCTGAGGAGGTGTGCAGAGGGTTACTTTAGTTCTTTCAGTTACACTTTAACCTGCAAATGAGGAAAGGGGTTTTGGTTCAATCTGTAGTATGTGTTTGCATTGAGAATCAGGAATGGGATCTCCATCAGCAGGGGCTAGTTAAGGTGGCAGTTCTAGACCTGTTCAGCTGCTTCTCAATTGACTGTGGAGAGAAAAAGCAGGTAATAGCAGTGACCATCATTCTGCCTAGCTCCTACTAACGTATCACTGGGTCTTCAGGTAGAAGTAAATGAGACTTGTTTTTTTGCAAGGCAGGATAGAATTGAAATGAATGCTTGGACAAACTGATTAAAGAAAACTTTACTTAGTTACTGCAAGTCCTTATTTTAATTAGTATGCTAACTTCTGAAATATGGCCTAAGCTTACCCAAGAGAGTTTTGTAATAAGCTGATAACTTGGGGGGGGGAAGTTTGCTCATTTGTTTATTTTTAAAGCATATGCATAGCACAATTTTTAATACTTTGGAAAAAAAAAAAAAAAAGGAGGGAGTTTTGTACAAACTGCTTGGCAGTAAATCCTTCCTTTCAGCATTCAACCTTACTCCAGCTCCGAAGGCTCATGCAGTAGAGTCTTGGAACTTTTTTTACTTGTTGTAGCTGTACTGAGATTGCATCTCTGCAGAGGGCTATGCCAGATTTATCATCTGCTACCATGTCTACAGAAGACTTTCACCACCAGCCAGGATGCATGCTTCAGTTCTCTTTTGCCAGTTACTCATTGCCAAGACTGAGCCGGGTCTGCACCCAAACCTGAAGCAGGTAGATGCAGTTATTGTAGCATCTGCAAAACTTTTTTTATTCAAAATGTAACTGGATGTAAAGTTTTGTGGGAATTAGTTTTAAGCCCATTTCTGGGACTTCCCCTGCCCCCACCCTGACTTGTCTGAAGGTCTCAACAAAGACTGAAGACTGTCGGATACCTTATAGCAGAAAAAGTGATCTATATTCAGAGAAAACTGCCTGCTGAAATACTTTCATGCTGTTCTGTCCAGTCAAAAGATGTAATTTTTGCTTCTTTTTTTTGTACCTAGCACTTATATTGAGCTGCTGAGTTTTATCTTAATTAGTATTTTGCCATTGCTGCTTTAAGATGAATGAGGCGATTATGTTTTTCCAAATATCCCCAGTGCAGATGTTTTTGAAACATATTCACATCTCTTATGGGTTGTAAGGTATTAAAGCAAATTAAAAGTTTGAGCTTTTATACTGTGACAAACTAAAGGGATTATTATCTGTGGTTTAATAGCACTGAGTTCATCATTGGGCTTTTTGTCCTGATAAGAGTAAATGTGCAGTTTCTAGGGATGAACTTCTACAGTAAAAAAAAATACTGTTTCATATTTCTGAAGTGTCATTTCAATTTTTTTTTCCCCCCAGAATAACCTTGAGTCGTATAATGTACTTTCTAAAATTATTGGTTAGTTCCAGTCACTGCTTGAACAGAACTGTCCAGGAAAAAATCGACATCTGTGTTAAACAGAATTGATTCAGGGCTACATTAGACCAAGGATTTGGCCCAAATTCTACTTTCAGAAGCCTAGGAGAGCCTTAGTTGTAGGCTGTGATTCGCTTTTTATTATTATAATTATTTTGTTGTTGTTGCTATTTAAAGCCTCATATGTACCTTAATTTTACATGGTGTTGAGAATAATTGATACTTAGATTTTGGAGCAGTAAATTAGCAGTGTGCTTCAGCAAAGTCTACAAACTCATGCTCAAATCTGGTCTGCTGAGGTAGTTGCTTAGGCTCTGTTTGAGCACTGTTACATTGCAGCTGTGAAGGCAACAGTGCAAAACTTCTTTTCAACCCTTGAATGTTTTGACATAAGCTTTCTCGGGTCAAGTCTGACCATTTTAGAATATCAACTGTGCAGAGCTCATCAAGTACGGTTACTATGGATCAAAACTGGGGGAAAGGGGGACGGGAAGGGAGAGTAGGAAGCAACTTTCTCTTGCCCAGTGCGTGGTTGGTGCGCCAGCCCTGGCTGTTGGGGACCTGGGTCTGACCGAGTGTCCCGAGTACCATGTGGGGAGTCCAGCTGAGATGTGGAGCTCTACAATCCTACTGTTCTGGCTGGGTGACTGTACCCAAGAACATGCTATTACAAGGCTACCGGTAATGGGGAATTTAGATTGTAGTCTTGCCTGCGAGGGAGGGGAACTGCACTGTACAGGTTGGAGCTTGTCATGCTGTTTATGCATCTTGTTCGGTGCTGCTGCAATGAAGGGATCTTAAGTCTTTGGAGCAGGAGAAGTGTTAGAGCTGTCTAAGATTTCAGTTAATCCGTAAAAGTACGATCTGCTCCTTCTGGCTGTTTGTGTACAGTTCAGCCGTGAATGCTAGTTTTTTGGTGTTTTTTGTTTGTTTATTTGTTTTGGTTTTGTTTTTTCCTTTGGAGTCAGATTGGTTTAATCAGTTTTTCAGGTGAACCATCTTACATGCTATAATAGAAAACGGTACTTCTAGCTCATATAAAAAGAGGCAAAGTATATCATAGTGAAAGTAGTAAAGGTAAGAATTGAAGAATTTTACTAGTGGTCTTAAAGACAGCTTTAACGTCTTCAGAAGAAAACTTAGGAAAAGGAAGCTATAGAATAGATGTCAATATTTGAATGAAATGAACTTCAGTTCTTAGAATTCTGGGAAATTGGTTATAGTTGCATTCTAGATTTAACATACAAAACTTCTGTAAGGAGGATAAATATGAAGAAATGAAGACTGTAGAAAAGAACAAGCAAATATGTTCTAGAGAATATAAGGTAATTTAAAGTGTAAAAAAACTCCCTCATTTTCTCATTAAGAATTACAAGTATTATAACATTTTATGGGAAAAATATGAAAAAGTATTCATTGATACATACAAGGTTAATACATCAGAGAAATAATAATTATAAGAGTTCTTGTAACAAGTTTGAAATATACAACTGATTCATTATTTATATGGTTTTGGTAAGTGAAGGACTTCAGATTTTAGGGCTCCTATAACAGTCTGTGAAAATGTAAATATTTTGTTCGAAATCTAAATCCTAGTTTAAAATAAATGCATAAATTCTCAGCATTCTGCCTTTTTGTTATTCCTGAAGAGGAGGGAGCAGGAATCATTGAAATCCTGGCCAAGTGGATTTTGGAAGCTTGGTTTTTAAGTGGAGCATGTTGCAGCCCAGCTCTGCTCTGCTCAGGAGTGCCTTGGCAGTTGCTGCAGGATGAGAAGGTGGGGAACAGAAGTTGGAGTTGGAAGCTGCTGAGGGAAAGATTCCTACCAGGGGTAAATGTGGGAGGAAGAGGGAGGGAAAAGGATGAGTAGAGTAGGTTGATAGGAGGAAAGGAATAAGGAACTGTGTTTGAAAAATGGAAATTAATAACCAACCAGAGGAGGAGGATGATTTGTGATTGCCAGCCTGCAAGGACAGAGAAAATGGGTGGATGGAGGGAAAAGGAGCAGCAAGTAGAAGTTAATTTACAGGTTAATAACGGAATGTTTGTAAAGATGAGAGGAAAAACATCCCAGGTGAGCTAAACGTTGTGGAAAAGAAGTAGCTAGTGCCTGAGAAGGTCTGGGGGAAGAGGAATGGAAGTGAGATGAGAATCATGAAAGGCAAGATGAGGATTAGTAGTGAGGTGATAACCAGACATGAGAGAGACCGTTTTAGCAGAGCGGAGTAGGCAGAAGGGTGTAAAGATTGATTCGTGAGTAGGGGTGGAATGTTTGGCAAGGTTGTTACCATCAATTCTTCCTCCAATATTCGGTGGCGTTTAAGTAGAATGTTTTTTAATTTCAGTGATTTATTTCTTTATTTGTGTGCCATTTAGCCACATGAGCAAAGAGAGTAGAAGTTATTAGTATGTTAAAGTATGCTATGAACAAAAATGTTGTCTTCAGAAAGTGTACTGAGCTGGTTCACAAGGGATAATTGTGGGCAGTAACAGTTGACTTTTGTCAGCCAACTCAAGTTGTATTTTACCTGTTTCTTAATCCTATGTTTTAACTGATTCAGTTACTCCTTCTGAATCTTCATTCTTGCTCTTCCTTGTCCTCAGTGCTTATGGCACCACTTAATTTTAAATGAACTGGGTTAATTTAAATGTTTCAAATATTATGTGTTGCTAACCTGGCTCATTCAGACTAGGGAACAATTGCACAAACAGCCAAGGTGAGGAATGAAAGCATGCTTCAACTCTGACAGAGGAAAAAGCAGTTGGTTATAGCTAGGTTTGACAGCTCTGTGCCAGCTTGGGTTCTCTGATCCTGTACACATCCATCTTACTGCAGCTATCTTGTGAATACATGTAAATTCACACGGTTTAATGAAAGTTACGTAGATTTTTTTGATACAAACTCCATAACATTATGCTAAGGTTATGCAGATTTTGATATATTGAAATATTACTAATATATTTATCTGTTGGTACAACCTAACTTGAAGACATTTTCTAGACAAAATTTGGTGACTCACTCCCAGTTGACAGACCTATTATTTTCAGACAGCGCAGAAAATAGAAGACTTTTTACCTTTTGATAGTCAGACTTTTTTTAAAACTTGAGGTCACAGCAGACATTGTGTTTGGGTTTTGTTTGGTTGGTTTTGGTTTTTTGATGTTTTGATGTTTTTTGGTGTTTTGAGTTTTTTGTGTGTTTTTTTTTAGTCTCTTAAAGCTGAGTGCTCAATATATTCCATGTTAACATTAAGTTTCTGAGTCCTGTGGATTTCTTCTACTACATACTGGTTCTTCTATTGCTTTACTTCTGAAAGAATTAAGTTGCTGCACTTCTTGAGATTCTTTGTATTTTGTTCTTTGTTAATATTTCCACACGATGCATGTAAGTCATTGGTTTAAGATAAAAATAAAAAAAAGAATCCAGTTAGTATTGCAAACTTAAAATTAGCCAGGAATGATTAGTAAGTGTGACTCTTTCCACCTTTCCTCTGATGGGCGGTGTGAATACTATAACCAGAGTGGCTTTTTAAATCTACCATCTAGATGTGAATGAGTTGCATAGAAATCAGCATATGGTTGTTAATCTGGCACTGATTTCCTGTACCATATCCTTGCAGTCTCCTTGAGTAAGGGTAGGATTGTACAAGGTTACCAACAGACGGAATTCAGCTTGCAGCGCTGCTGTTGTTGATGGCACGTTACAAAGAAAGAGCACTTGATTAAACGTTCTTGGAAGGATGTTACCATATAGAAATCCCCATTGTTCAACTATTAACTTGGAAATTACCTTCAGCTTAAGTGCTGCTTTTCTGTAAGAGAACCTTCTGTATAGATAATAATAAAAAATCTAGCCATTGCTCATATAGTATTTTTGTATACTGGCTTAGCAGAAATGAAGCATTGTAATTTTTACATTTCCTTCTTAAAAATATGCAAGCTACTGTGATGGCACTCAGCTTTCCATGTCCCTCTAGAATTGTGTGATGGTCTCATCTGTCACTGAAAAAGAAGATTCCAGTCTATGGATGTAGCCAGAGGATGGGGTTTTGTGTCAATCAGACAGTTGTTTATATTCAGTCAACAATCGGCAATGGTGCTCTGTCCCTCCTCCCCATGGATTTTTTTCTGTCTTTTATGCTGCTGGAAAGAAGCAGGTGGTTGTCAGCTCTCTGCCTCAGACTAATGAGACTGGAGATGCTTAATGTATTATATATATCTTGCTGCTGACCTGTTTGAATGCCTGAAGATTTATGGGTGAGAAAATGAAGAATATCCCTTTAAGCCTTTGTTTCTGTGGCAGTTTTCTTTCCTGTATGGTGACCCATCAGTCCAGAGGCAGCAGGATGGATAAATAAGATCAGTGTTGCATGGTTCCTTTGGCAAAACAAACAAAAAACCCTGAAGACTCGGATAAGTGCAGGAGGCTTTGGGAATGAATGAGTTATGCTGTGTGTGCTCACTACGTTGCGTGCTGTTAGGGCACTGCAAACACAAAGGAAAATCAATGTCATAGAATCTTTCAGATTAAAGGGCCCTTGAGAGGTCTTCAGGCCGAGCTACTCAAAGGAGATTGCTCAAAGCTTTGTCCAGTTGGGTCTAGCAAAGGATGGAGATCCCTAGTTTCCCTGGGCAAGCCTGTTCCAGTGTTTGGTGATTTTCCTAGGGAAAAATGTTTTTCTTGTATCCAGATGGAACCTTCACTGTTTCTCTTTGACTGTTGTGGCACATTCTTCCACTGTATACCTTGGGAAAGAGCTTGGCTCTGTCTTCTCAATAACCTTTTAGGTGTTGAGAGACTACTGCTAGGTAGTGCCTGGGGAACACACACCACTCCCAAAACATTTGGGAACATTACTTGTGATGCCTCAATTGCTAATTGCTGTTCATTCCCTGTGTAGGTATGACGGTGCTTTCTCCCACAGTGTGATGCTATTGTGTTTAGCTCTGTAAAGCTGGTAACAGAACTGAAATAAGTCGTTCTTTAAAAGGGTATAAGACAATAGAGCTACAGCTAAGAAGGATGCTACTATTTTCCCCCTTCTGAACACTGCATTCCAGTTAACATTTGTTATAGTAGAAGCTGTGAGCATGAACAAAGTTTACATGGAGTTATATGCTAGTAAACCTAATTATTGTTAAAGTTTTAGTGGCTTCACAGCCTCCTCTCATTTTGCACTGTAAACAGAAGCAAGAAGTGGAATGTTTCTCAAAGGTAGTCTTTCACTGCACCTGTGACAGAAACATGAATGAACATGCATGCTCCTCATAGGTTTTCCATGTGGACTTCTATAGGGAAGGGAGATAATAACAGTAGGTGAAACACCTGGATACAAGGTAATTCTTTTTTCTGCTTCAGTCTCCACTAAATTAAGACATTTGACTAGGTCATTGAACCATCTTTATTAAACCAGAAATGAATACTCTTCTGCACAGGAGCAGAAAAAAATGAGCTTAACTTAAAACCATTATTTAATTTTGTTTAATTATGAAGTTGATTTCCCCTTCTCTCCCCTTTAAACGATAGCAGAATTTAAACAGAAATGTTAAACCAGGGCGATATTATACTAAGATATACCTCACATTGGAAGTGAGACGTAGTAAACTTGGGTCTTCATTAATTGTTTTATTTCCTGTTACAACATGTGCCCAGCTGCTTGCAGTTCATAAATAATTGTTAATTCTGCTTGTTCTTTTCTTGTTTTTTCTTTTTTTTTTTTTCCTCTCTTAATTGTGAATCAAGAATTTGTGTTTCCTGAGAGGAAGTTGTTTCTTAAGATGTTGATTTACACTAATGTGGCCATGAGTGATTCTACAGAGCTTTCTTTGCTTTTTTTTTTGGCATGCCCTTCAAGTATCTTCCTTTTCACCCTATTGCGTACACTGAGTTCAGATTATCTTTCTTCTTATTTTAAATCTTCTCATCATATTCTTCTGTTCTTTTTCTGAGTTCCATCTTTCTGCCTGCAATGACAGCTGTGCAACAGTAATGTTTGCTCTTCTCATTTTAGCCGCGTGGGTCTGTGATTTTAAGCCTCTCTCCTGTTACTAAGACCCAGTGCCAAAGACCAAAATTAGCTTATTTAAATCCAGTTACAAAAAGGTATTAGTTCTTGAATTTGTCATGCTGATTTAGTGTGCTGTATACAGGCTTTTACTTGACGGTGATGTAATGAATGGCTTGTTTGCTGTAATTGTTCGGTCTATTTGAATTCATGACATCCTTTAATGTAACATACTCTAATTCTTAAAGGTGTGAAGGGCTTTCAGGAGTAGTGTTGGTAACAAACTTAATAGGGTGTTGCTTAAGCTTTAAAATGTTTTGAAGAAACTGAGGCTTACACAGTTATTTTTAAGTTATTGCATCTTAAATAAACAAGTCTTCAAATAACTGTTAAATAGGCTAATAAGACTTATCTGGCCTTCACCATGTTTATGCTATAAATAGATCTTAAGCCAGTCCTTGGCAGCAGGCCGCTTAACAGGCTTCTGGGTGGCTTTGCAGCTGGAGCTGTGTATGTCTGGGAGACCCACCTGGTGAGTAAGCTCACTTTTTAAATGGACCTTTTTTTCAATGGTGAAAGTACATAAGAAAAGAAGTACAATTTATGGTCATGGGCAAAGAGGGAGGAGGCTGGATCCATCTAGTGTTTTAGCTCTTCTAAAATTTTCGAGAGTTATCAGCATGCCTGTGCTACCTCAGTGATTAGATGAATAAATTGATCATCAAATATCCAAGGAGTGTTCTGTTTTTCTCTGTGTATACCACACTTAACACATCACAATTGATAAAATTTATAATTTCCTCAGTGATTGAAAAAGACATAAGTAAAAAATTTGATATGTATAAGAGCATAAAGGATCACCCGCTCTAGACTTGCTACTCAGGAAAAATAAACATAAAGTACCCCTCCCATAGTTAAATTATACTTGAGCATGTGTCCCAATTTAGGGCAGAAGAGAGGTAATTGGAAAGAATGTCCTCGAAATTTGCTACACAAGAATGGGAGACCAGAGATCACTTGGACTGTTTTAGATACATAATTTAAATTTTTAGAGAAATGTTAAGGTAATGCGGGGGTCAAACTGAAATAATTTTCTTACCTAGAGACAGAATTTAAAAATCTTTTTCAGGACAGCATGATGCTATTTCTCTCATTGAAATGATCTTCTAAGAATTTGATGAATAATTAGGTCTTTAAAGAATGTGTGTTTAGATTAATTTCTGAATATGCTTGAAATGAGTATACATACATATATAGAAGTGGGTGAAGCGCATCAAAATTGTTCTCTATTATGCAATATCCATAAAAACAAAAACTCAAGATGTGTGTTTGAGGTTATTTATATACTGTACACTGTAATTGTTTTATGCAAAGCAGCCTGTCTTGTTTTCTGCACAATACAGTGATAAATGGAGGGAAGAATATCAAGAGAGACAAAGCAGCTTCTTGATTAGCAGTGCCAAGATTTCTGTTTTAACTGCCAGTATTATTGAAACCTGTCAGTTATATGCTGTCTGTAAGCTGGTTTTGCTTTTGTACCTAATGCTGGAATTAGTTGTAGTAGCCACTCCCTTGGAAGTGTTGACTGCTTAGGGCATTAGGCATGTTTCTGATTTCCAACCCAGTCACACAGAACTTTAATTTTAAAACAAAATTACTGAAAATAATAGTATCTAGTTATGTTTATGAGCTGAAAAATAATATGGCAGCAAATAATAATTTGGGCAAAGTTGGGTTTTTATCTATGTTCCTTTGTGCAGTGTTATTAATGCACGCATGCATTTCCTCTGAACATAATTTGTTTGGGATTTACGGAGATGACTATAGTCTTAATGCTAGCCATGATACAGAGAATTCTATTATTCTGTAAGAAAACTGTTTTGTAACATAATTGTGTCAAAGACTTTTAACATTGGTACATAAAGACAATTAATTTCATGAGCACATTCCCCCTTCCAATTCTGAGAAGTACTGCTTTTGCAAATACAGAGTGAAATAACGAAATTAGTTTCATTAATAATTGCAGAATATATTATTTGGGCATTTTACTTCGAACTCTAGTTTTCTTTTCATGTAAGATAACTGAGAAATAAAAAAGATACAAATTTCTCGGGCTTGGTGTCTACATTGATATCACCATGCACAGTATTCTAGAGTTGTGTTCTGTAGTATGTATTTGGTGTGCATGTAAACATAATTTATAGGGTATCTAATAGTGTCTCTTTGAAAAATGCCAAATACAAAGTTGTCGGAAGGTTCATCTTAGAACGTTATGGAGAAAAATTAACTTCTGTCATTGCTTTCTTGCACTACCTTGGGAACTCCGTGTATTTAAAATTGTTTCCCCAAACTGATGTATTTTACCATATACGTTATTTCATCAGTGTGATCTGTGTATGAAATGCACATGTAAGAGATATTCATGACAGGAGCATCACTAGCAGAGGCAAACAAGTATTATAATTAATCAGGTTCTATTGTTTTGGAAACGGTGTAACTTATTAATAAAGGCAATGTTTAAGTGAGTTTATCCTGCATACCGTAATGCTTTATGGCGCAGCGCTTGAACAGTAATTTTAGTGGTTTCATTTCTTTTGTTTAAGGTTCTCTAAACCCAAGGTTGTGGCCTGAGGAGATGCTACTTGTGAATGACCAGCCCGTTTCCAATTATGTGAAAACAGAAATGAAATTATTTCCAATTCAGCTACCAGTGAACAGTGATTCTTTAATATAAACCAACAGTGCTACTGTTTTTGATTGCAAGCACAATGGTGTAAGTTAGACACAATGACAACTTTCTTGACAACTTTCTCAGCTCTGAATTTTTCTTCTTTATAACTTTACCTGTAGCTGCTTTACTTATGTTCCTTATGGGTCTGTTAATCTTTCTGTTCAAAACCGAAGAATAATTTGAGATCCTGCATAAAAGTAGATGCAAATATGTACCACAGGTAACGATCATTAAAGTGCCTGTGGAATTCTATGTGTTTTCCAGGTAACTAACTTTATTGCATGCTGTAAGAATTGCAGTACTACTACTGCATATTACAATAAACTGATCTCCTTGCATCTTCTCCAACAGCTAAAATACATCTCAAAAGTAATATTGAAATGCGTTTCTAAAAGCGCGATTAAAAATGCTGTTTGTAATACTCCTGTGCAGGAAATGTTAGTCTGTTTAAAAACAATCAAACAAAACCAACAAAAAACCCCATAACAAAACAAAACTAAACCAACCAAACAAAACAAACCCACAACAAAACAAAACCCACAACCACACACAACGTACAGTCCCCACTCCCCCCAACTAATACACAGTTTGTGTTTAAGAGCCACGTGTGTATGAAGTTCTACAGTGGTGCAAGTAATGAAATAACCTTAAATGAATATGATGACCATTAGGAATATGTGCAGAACTTAGTGCTATGTGTTTCGTTTAAAATGTGTCTCTAATTAAACTTCTTGGCTCTGCAGGGAGCTTTGTTTTATCGTGACCGTGAAGAGCAGCATCTTATTTTCTGTGTTCGATCCGCAGACTACGGTTCTCTGAACTCCCCTTTTGTAGCCCTTTTGGAGCTTTTCTAGCATGTCCGTGTCGCTGACAGATGGTTAAAACTGGACCAGAGGGGAGAGTGCCCCGCTTTGTGTCCTTTGGTGTAAACATTCCTGTCTGTGAAATTTTGGGGGTTAATGAGATCTACTTAGTTTTGTCTTAAAAAAGAAAATGATTGGCTGCCTAGAATTTTTACTAGTTGGAATAAGTGGTTTGGCCTTACACTTTGTGTGTGTTTTGGGAATTTGATATTGTTAGAATAACTGCTTGCTCATGCTAAAATATTCTAATAAAATTGGAATGCAATCAGTAAAATGCATGTTGTTATGGGATTAGAGTTACATTAAACTCTACTGTCAGAACTCATTAGAGGAAGTATTGTCTGAATGCTTTTTTAAACCTGTGTGAGTAGAATTTACGTAACTTCTTCCTACAAATACTGTTCTTTCATAGCTGTTATGGTCTATGCATATTATACTATTGCTAGAACTATTTGCTTAATTTCTTTGAAATTGGTAACAGATAAACAGGAAGACTATAATTCAGATAGACAGACATTTAGTAGATTTCACCACTTCTAGGTCATGGCTTCCTTTGCTCCTGCAGTTAAAATACTCTGAGTAAATTGAGTTACCCCCTGTTCAAATAGAAGTCTGTATTGTCTTTTCTAAATACATAGAAGTAAATATAATGTATCTCAAGGCTGTTTGCAGATAACTTAGGGTTGATATTTTCACTATAAAAAAATTCTTTCAATGAGCTGCGTCATTTTTACTAAAAACTGTGCCCTGTTGGTACTTGTGCATATGAGTAGGTTGAGAAATGTTATATCTAGCAAACTTGGCTTATTGATTTTATTAACAAAACAGAACTGTGTTTTAAATTTCCAACATTCTAACATTACTGTGTTACTAGTATTGTCTGTGCATACCTAAGCAGTTCAAAAGTGATCAAACACTCAATACAATACCTTGGTTTTGTTCTGGGCACTGGTTACAGTAGCTTGTTGTTTGCTTTTGAGTCTGACCCTTCGAACTGAAGAACAGAATGAGTTGTATGCTGATGTTGTTGGTTTTGAGGAATGTATTTAAGTTGCATCCTAGCTGAAACATCTCCTCTGCTGGCAGCAGATTCTTACAGATCCTGATGTGGACTGGAGGAAAAAAAAAAAAAAAAAGGCAGATTAAGCCTAACTTGAGCAGCAATGTCTGGGACCAAAACTTCTATGAACTTCTGTAGTGGACAGCTAAACAAATTCCACTAACTTTTTTAAGTGTCTTTTTTTTGAAACTGCTTTCTGTATTGATTATCAACGTAATAGCATTATTAACTAACAGTGAGAACGTGAGCCAGTAAAAGAAATTATCTTAATGTATCTATTTTTTAACACTAATACAGTGAATGCCGATAGATGTCATAAAACTTGCATGCATCTTGCCTTCTAGGTGGTCCAACTGTATGTATTATGCTTTTGGGCATATACCTGTGATCCTAAAAAATAGCCAGCAAATAAGCTCGAATGTCAAATCCAAATGTTTAAATTACATAGTTGTTAACTTGCTTCATGGCTTAGTTTATGATTGCTCCCACTGCCTGTCTCCAAAAAAACTTGTGCAGAGCTGGCTAGCTGTGAGCAATGCATAAATCAGCTGGGTGGTGTTGCTTGACGTAGAGCTGCAGAATGGGTCGTTGGTTGTCTCTTATTTGGCTGTTCAGCAGTTCAGGGGTCAATTTCTAACTTTTTACATTTGAATGTACAAAATTATTAGCTGAAATAAATAATTATTGCTTTCAATCAGAAATGTAGTGTTCGAAACTCTATAGCAGATTATCTGTAGCAAGTACAGTGTGGGTAAGTATTTTAAATATTGTTTTCCCAAACCATCTGAACTGCAGGTTGGTGTGATTACAGGGGGAGGAGGTGGAGAACTAGTCAGAATTAATTTTTTTTAAAAAAAAGCATAACATAGCAAAAATTAGGTACATGTAGAAAAGTTGGAGTACAGAAAAGCAGATACGATCTCTTGAGGTCTAATAACAGTGGAGGTGTGAAAAAGAGTGCAACAGAATTTCTGCGCATATTCTCTTGAATAGAGTATTCTCTTGATAGAGTATCTTTAGAAGATTGCTGCAAAAGCACTTAAATGTTAAAGTTAATTTAGTGTTGCCCTTGTGAATTCTGTGGAAAAAAGGGAAAATCGAGATGAATCAGGTGATGCAAATAAATTTGAGACAGAGCGTATTGAACTCTCCAGTCACTCCTTATATTAATTCTTCAAAGGGAAACAATTAAATTTTTATTATTTGTTAAATTTTTTCATTTGTCTGATTTTTTCTTTTTTTGTTGTTGTTTTTAAACACCTCAGAATTTGCCAATCTAATATATGAAAATTAGTGTACACTTTCCCCAAGAACAAATGTGCAAGAAAGACACAATACTATAAATCCCTTTCTGTTTGCAGTGTAGGTTGTTTTAAAGTATACGGTATATTTTTCCATATTTCCCATGTGAGTTTTAGATGTCTTGGTAACAGAAAAATAGTTTTTGTATCAGCAGACCTACAATATGAGTGTGTTTCCGTTGGTGTTTTATTTCAGATCATGACTGCTCTTTTGAATTAAGTCTCCTGATCATCCAGCCTTAGTGTGCTTTGCTGCATTTCATATGGTAGGGTGATCTCAGTGTGTGTGAACTGAATTATTTTTGATTAAACTAAACTGAATAATACACTTTGAAGGTAAACATAATGCTGTCCAACTACCAGTGGGTATTTAGTCCATGGGACCAGATTAGAGCCAGTTCAGAGCAAAACCTCTGTAAACACTTCAGGTGTGAATGTTTGGATTCTCAATACTCTTTCACTTTACCAATCCAATCCTATTGCACTGCATCTCTTGCTAATGTAGACTTGTGCTCTGGTACATAATTTCAAATGATTTTTTGACAGGAGAGGTGTTGCAGAATGTTTGCAGACAATACCAAGCTTGACAGGAGTGTTGATCTGCTGGCGGGTAGGAAGGCTCTGCAGAGGGACCTGAACAGGCTGGATATGGATGGGCCGAGGCCAACTGTATGAGGTTCGACAAGGCCAAGTGCGGGGTCCTACACTTGGGTCACAACCACCCCGTGCAACGCTATAGGCTTGGGGAAGAGTGGCTGGAAAGCTGCCAGTGGAAAAGGACCTGGGGGTGTTGGTTGACAGCCAGCTGAACATGAGCCAGCAGTGTGCCCAGGTGACCAAGAAGGCCAACGGCATCCTGGCTTGTATCAGCAGTAGTGTGGCCAGCAAGACCAGGGCAGGGCTCGTCCCCCTGTACTCGGCACTGGTGATGGGGCAGAGTGTAACTTCAGCAAGGTTGCTGATGACACCAAACTGGGAGGAGTGACTGATATGCCCGAGGGTCGTGCTGCCATCCAGAAGGACCTCAACACCCTGGAGAAATGGACTGGCAGGAACCTTGTGAAGTTCAAGAAGGGGAGGTGTGCAAAGTCCTGCATCTGGGGAGGAACAACCCCATGCACAAGTACATGCGGGGGGCCACCCGGCTGGAAGGCATTTTTGCAGAAAAGGCCGTGTGGGGGTCCTGGTGGACACCAAGTTGAACATGAGCCAGCAAAGTGCCCATGTAGCAAAAAAAGGCTAACGGTACCCTGGGCTGCCTTGGGAGGAGTGTTACAGGACATGGAGGGAGGTGATCCTTCCCCTCTACTCAGCGCTGGTGAGGCCACACCTGGAGTGCTGGGTCCAGTTCTGGGCTCCCCAGTTACAAGAGAGACATGGAGCTACTGGAGAGACTCGAGTGAAGGGCCACCACTAAGATGATGAAGAGACCGGAGCATCTGTCTTGTGAGCAAAGGCTGAGCAAGCTGGGACTGTTCAGCTGGAGAGGGGAAGGCTCAAGAGGGATCTTATCGATGTGAACAAATACCTGAAGGCAGGGTGCAAAGACGATGGATCCAGGCTCCTTTCAGTGGTGCCCAGTGACAGGACCAGAGACACTGGGCACAAGCTGAAATGCAGAAGGCTCCATCTGAACATGAAGAAACACTTTTTTGACTGTGAGGATGACTGAGCCCTGGCACAGGTTGCCCAGGGATTTGGTGGCGTCTCCATCCTTGGAGGTAATCAAAAGCTGTCTGGTCACAGTCCTGGGCAACCAGCTCCAGATGGTCCTGCTTGAGCAGAGGGGCTGGACCAGATGACCTCCAGAGGTTCCTTCGAACCTGTGAAATACATTTTACATTGTTATAAAGCAAATGTAGAAACAAATGTAGAAAATGCAGATGGTCTGAAACTTGTGGGAAATAACACTGGGTTGTTTTAAATAGTTGTTTCTGCTTTAAAAGAAGGTTTTTGTGGAGTTCATTCAGGAAACTTATTTAAATGGTAGTATATATTGGAAGATTGACCAAATTCTGCTCACTTAAAGTCATTTTCTGTTTGTCACATTTGGCATGTGACTTGCAAGATTATTTCAGGTGGGTGTTATGCCAAAAATAACTTCTGAACTTGTGTAATTATAGAAATGCAGTGTGGGTGATCTAATTGAGAATGAAACGCATGTTTTGGAGAGCTTTTTTTTTTTTAATGATCATCTGATCGCATACTAAAGCATATTAAGATTTCATTACTATTTTAATAGCTGTTTGTAGGAACAGCAAAAAGGTTTTGTGTCAGGGTTTTGTATTGTGTGATTCTCAACTATTTTAAAAATAATTTTGAGTGATAGGTTAATTCTTTACATCTAAACTTTAGGCAAAAGTGAGTTAGCTTTTGACAGAAAAGAAGCCATGGAATGTCAATTTTGCTTTCATACAAGTGAGATCTTGGCTTTACTTTTATAATTAAGTTTCTGGCTGGAGTAATCTTAGTGATAGCAGTGACTGTAATTTTAATTTCTGTAAAATAGAAGAGTATCAGTATAAAAGAGAGGCCAAACCTGTTTTGTAAATAGGACTCTTCAAATGTTTTTAAGACTTGTCTGGTTCTGCTGACAATCTTTTGTCCTTTAACGTCTGCAAGCGCTCCAGTTACGCTTTCATTTCTTTGTTTCAAACTGATTGAAGTAACATCTGTTTCTGAAGAGGTGATCTTTCCAGTGACCAGAAGAGAACTGAAAACGGACTCATCTAAGCCCAGTTCTTTGAGATGGGTTGTCTTTCAGTAGGGACATTTCTTACCTGTCTCATTCCTGTGGCCACACCACTGCCAACGCTAATACGAAGAACCTGGCAGAAGTGCATGCCTGGCAGGACAGGATTTTCTCATTTGATGACTACCCGTATGATGGTTCGTCTTAAAGCAATCGTCAAGCCATAGTTCAGGTGGCAGCTGGAATAATTTTCAGCATCTCCTCAACTTTTCTGCTCCTGAAAAAGGTCCAGAAGTGCAGTAGAGCACAGGAAAGAGTCATTGAAGTCTGGCCAAAATAACTTGCTTGTGTGTAAATGAGGTGCATGCTTGTCTAGCATGGGAAGCTGCCTCCTTATGCTGCAAATTCATGTTAAGTAATTGGTTTTTTTAATTGGTGCTATTTGGTTTTGACCCAATATGGTACATAAATTACATTTGAATTACAGTAAGGCATGTATTAAGGCATGTTTATATACCTTTTTTTTTAGTAAGTTTGTGTTCTGTTTGTTGTTTGATGCATTGAGGGCACGAAATATGCTTTCAAATAAAATGAAAGCATTTATATATATTTTAGGTGTAAAGAAGCAACCTGAACTCTAACATGTACAAAATTGTTAAATAATACAAGGCAGAGTGTATTTTTTTTTGGTCTTGATAAGTATTATAGTACCAAGTCATGCATAAGAATTACATTCTCAGCTTTGCTAATTATATATCCAGGAATAACCTTTTTGTTGTAATATCTGGATATCTAACTGGCTAAATATGCTTTGGCCATAAAATGTTTTATTAATATTTAAACTATGTTTGCTAAATTTCTGAACGGTGCTTGCCAAAGCTACTTGTCAGTGGCAGAAGAGAGATGGTTATAGAGTCAAGGTAGTGATAAAAGCTGCAGATACAGGCAGAACCTGGAACTTACATTTCAAATTCACTTTTAAAAGATTTTTTTTTTTAAGAGTAAATAAGTTTATTGCAGGTAATGTAGTTCAGTATTTGTGTCTTAAAACACCAGAAGCGACACAGAACTGATTGACATTCTGCAGAGAGGAACTGGATATCCTGCAGGTGTTAATCTTGTTGATAATTGTTTGAACTGGGAAGATTTGCAACTTCATCAGTTTGGGGTTTTTTTAACTCCTGTTGCTTGGCAGAGCTATGAATACAAGTGTAGAGGAAACATTTGGTGAAGAAAGAGAATAGTTATATGCTAGAGAATTTGACTTTCGCAGCCAGCTTGAATCTCTCAGCTTGTTCCTGCCTTAAGAAGATGTCCTTGTCGTGTTGCAGTACCTATGTGTGGGACTGGGGTGAAGGGCTCTCAAACCTACTGTATACGCAGAGGTTCAGTATGCCCAGCGTTCTGTTATAAATACCCCCTTCTGTGTTTGACAGAACGGTTGTAGAAGGGGGTTAGAGGCCCCTGACAATTGCTGTTAGACTGCTGCTCCTACAGTCTGTCCAATGCATATAACCTGCTCTCTGGTTGCTCTTGGGAAGGAAGGTTGCTGGGAAAGCAACCAGTCTTGAAAGACTTCTGTTCAGATACAGCATGAATGTTTTTGCGCCTCGTATTGAATTGTGAAGACTGTTTATCATTCAGTCACAGTTGTAATGTTCAACCACTTCGGTGTGGCCTATGTTGATCTTGAGGTGCAAAGAAAGATGCTCTGTGTAAGGCAAGCAGTCAGCTTAAAATTGAAAATAACGCATGTCCAGGAACTGTAGTTGATAACCTGTGACTAATTTTTTTCCAGTTTTCACTTTTTTGGGTGTTAAGCTTTTATGGACAACTTTTTTATTGTGTTGCAGATATGTCAAATATATGGGAAAAAACAGATACTGAAACTGTAGCTCTTGCTAATAGGAAGTGCCTCCATTAATAAGGCAACATTAGTTGGTTACTGAAGGAATTTTTTCTAGAGATTTCTAGAGAATGTGGTAGTTTTGAGTGCTACAAGGTGGATAACAGAAGAACTGTTGTGGTTCTGTTAAACTTCATGACCATAAAGAGGGGAATTTTAAGAGCTTGCTATGAAGTTCTCCTAATCTGAAGGAGATCTGAGCAGATTCTAACCTGTTCCTGTATAGTTGTTTTCATAGCTTTCAGCATAACTTTTGCAAACGGTAGAAGACTAGAAAGCTCTGAGAAAAGAAGCATCATCCATTTGTATTTTGTCTTTATTGGTAAATTTGTGATATCCATGTTTCTTTCCCAGTGTACGTGAAAGCACAGGAGCTAGCTTTTTCTCTGGTGGTATCACAGGATTGCTTAAATTCTGAATGAAAAACTCCATGAACTACTGTTTTCTTCCCGCAAAGTGGTCTTACTTGCAGTCAGTAGAGCAATTGGAAACTTAATTTAGGCAGATTATGATGTGGCTTTAAAAATGTCTGGGGTTTTTTAGAGAAATTTAAAAAAAATGAGACTTCTCCTATATAATATTGGTAGATTGCAAACTTCTATAGCTCTACATTTCACTCATGCCTCTTGAAGACCCGAGAGGTGAAAGAGCAATGTCCCCTGTAATTTTCTTCTGTAACTAATATCAAGGGTTTAGCAGGGAGAGGGAATGTGAATACCAGGTATCATTGCATACCTACAGTGTGCTTTTGTGAATATGTATGCATATCAATACAGAAATACAACTGATTTTCAAAGCCTTTAGCGTGCCTTTTCTCTAAGAATTTCAGAAATGAGACTTTCGTGGTACTCAGTTTTATTTATTTTTTAAAAATCTTGCCTATGGGTTTAAATAGCTATCAGCTGTTGAAAATAGTTTGTATTCTGAATGTATTTTGCTGTTTCATTTTTGATGTCTGTAGAGGAATTTTTTTTTTAAAAAAAAACTTAAATTCAGTGCCTGGTGTTCTTAGATAAAGATCTGATGCACAACATAAGAATAGTTATTAAAATACTTGTGTAGGATTGTCTTTTGTAAGATTGTGATCTGAAGCTAAACCTTTTTAATAGATAGGAAAGACGGATAGGGAAACAGAGGAGATGGGACATAACTGTGCATTCTAACCAAAAATCTAAATCTGCGTTGGACTGAAATACAGTAAAGAAAGTCTTTATTATAAATCATTAGTACAGACTTCACAAAACTGGAACAGGCTCCCTGTGCTGCTGTTTAGCTTGCAATTTGTAGAAGTGGAGTTTTCCGTGTGCTAAAGACAGTTATTCTTGAGAATTACACAGCAGTAATTGCCAGGAGGAACAGTAAATTTTAGTAATGCACTAAGTTTACAGTTTTATTGGGATTTAATTTTTTTAGCTTTCCTGAAGAAACAAGAAAAATTCTATCTTTGGTTTTTTGTTTGTATTAATGCACAGATTTTAACCAGTGAGTGAAAAGAGTAAAGAAGGTAGGACAGCTAATGAAAGAGGTTATGAGAGCAGCCCTATGGAGAAGGACTTGAGGATACCGGTGGACAAAAAGCTGGACACAACCCGGCCATGTGCACTCACAGCCCTGAAAGCCAACCGTGTCCTGGGCTGCATCCCAAGCAGCGTGACCAGCAGGTCGAGGGAGGGGATTCTGCCCCTCTGCTCTGCTCTGGTGAGACCCCCCTGCAGTACTGCCTTCAGCTCTGGGGTCCTCAGCACAAGAAGGACTTGGAACTGTTTGGAGCAGTCTGCCCATAGCCTCGCACCTGGCTCCTCATCAGTCCCAAGGCAGAGCTCCATACATAAAGAGCATCCCCTCCTCCTTACCGTGCCAGCCTGCCCTTTCTAAAGCCATGCCCCCAGCCCTTGCAGCACACCAGTAGTGTGAGCCAGTCCACCACGTTTTTGTGAACCCAATGAGACTGCAACCCTGCGCCCACACACAGATCTCTGATGCTTCATGTTAATTACCCGTGTGGCGTGAGTTACTGTACAGGCACTTCAGAAAGGCACCTAGTTGTGGTGATTTCCCAGAAGAGGTATGAGAGCTGTCCCTGTGCTGTCCTGTAGGTCCTTCCTTATTTATTCAGCTTGAAATCAGTCATTACAAGGTCTCTGCTGTCCATATCGCCCTGCCCACTTGGGTCCGCCTTTCCCTTCCCTGCCATTCCTTGTGTAAAGCTCTCCTTTACCGGGATGGCTACCCTGTCCTCCTTGGAAGGAACCTGTCACTTCCTAACAGCCCTTGATCCTCAAAGAAGATCCAATGCTCCTAAAAGCCGAATAAATCTTTGTTCCCAACTTCAGCTGCATAACCAGTTGCCCAGTTAGTATGATGCAAAAACTGCTGGATAGATGTTTGAAGGGAATAAATACCATCATAAGCTTTCATTAAAGTTTTGGGGGTTGTTTTCAGTTGGGTTTTGGTTTTCACTTGTACGTGTTTCACCCAAAGTATTGGATGTCAGATTTTTATATTTTTACATCTTTACAAGTAGAGCTGTACAGTTATTTGAAAACCTTGCCATCAGGAAGTTGCTTTTTGTGGTTGAGCAATGCTCTATGTATTCTCTGTGATCTATAGCACTTCTCTTTCTCTTTTTTTCTCTTTCTAAATTATTTTGACTAGAGAAGCATAATAAAGAAAAAATAGTATGATAATTTGATTTCTTCTTCCCATTTCCCTCTCCCCCATCTGCAACTGCCAGCGCTTTTCTCCTCATTCACTTTTTCCTAAATGTTGCCTTTCTTAGCAGTTACCTTCTGGTTGTGTTTTGTATAGCCGTAATTCATCTAAAATTATGGTTAGACTTAACATTAACAATTAAATTTCTAGTGTAAAGCAGAAGGGTGTTATGGTAGGGTTCCGTAGCACATGTTCATATGTTTGGTCCAAAAGCAATTGGCAGTTTTAAATGCTAGTCTTGTTCAAATTTGTAACCTCGCTGTTTGAATACTTGGGATTCTTCATAGCTTCAAAAACGTGCCATTATTCAAACCGTAGTAGTAGTTAAATTCTCTAATTTTGGCTTTTTTTTTTTTTTTTTATAAAAGACAAGGAAGTTGGTGTGGATAAGTGCTTACTCCTTCACGTGTATATAGCCTAGAACAAAGCTGGAAGCTGTGTTTCTACTGCAGGGCTCTTTTCTGGTGACAGCAGTAGCAGCTGCCTGTGGCAGCCAAGAAAGCTGAGCTTGGGAATGCCTCAAATAGGCAGCAGCAAGTTTCTTGCTCAGCAGCCTCCTAATTCTTTTTTAAGACTTCTACCAGTGTCACTGGATTGTTTTATTTATTTTTTTTTTTTAAGAACATCAGTGCAGACGTGATTTGGTGCTTTGAGACAGTGATTCAGGGAGTGACTTTGATTCTGTGGTCCAAATCAGGGACCACAGCATTTACCACTGCAGTTGAAATCACTTTTAGTTTGATTTGGGGTGGCATAACTGAAAGAATACTTTGCCTTTTTGCTGCTTGGTATGAGAATATGTAAGGAAACAAACTGAGATCTACTCTTGGACCCAAGGTGTTGCTCATCTGCCTCATTTCACTATTCAGTTCTTGAAAAAATGAAATAAAGGGCAGCTGGAAACTGTTGAAATGACAGATGTTGTTCCTGACCTGGACCATGAATTCAACTTCTTATTTTTGTCAATGTCCCAAAGGTCAAATAATCACTTGCGGGAGTGTGGGATCTTTCAGTGTGCGCACCTTACATGGTCATGCAGAGATGGAGTCGATGCTGTGATTCCTCTTAATTTCATGCTTCCAGGAATAATTTGTTGTTTGGTCTTTTTTATAAAAGCAGTACTAAACTGCTCCTGGTGGGTTGCTAGCATCCCTGGGCTACCTTCACGTTGGTACTGGCACAAACTTCAGCACAGCTGTGTCTCCGAGCTGACTGGGAAATTAATCCAGGCACCTTTTCCTTTTTTGTAACAAAAAAAAAAAGGAAAAATAGTAAGTGGGGCTTTTAAGTAAAGGCTTTGCATTTAGTTTCAGGTTGTTAACAGCTCTGTTAAATGTTTAGCAATTAGAAAAATAATGTTGTGGCTTTTTTCAATGAAGAAATTGTAAGATGATCATACAATACATTATACTGTATGTGTTTTAATAGTTGTCTTGTAGGTGGTTATAGTTCATATAGGAGTGAATGTCGTGTAGTTAATATGAGATATTTTGTGTGGTAGAGTCTAATGGCAAGATCATGTTAAGGAGAGACCTTTGACTTTAAATTAGCACATGAAGAGAACAGCTGAATTTAAAATTCATGAACAATTGTTTTACAGGAAGCTGATGTCTCATGTTTAAATACTTGTGGTATTTGTTGCTTTTACAAACAACAGTGGTTAATTTTCCTACTATAATTATATAACAATAAACCTTCCAAATGTTTAGTCAGGTGAATAGCCCTATTTAGTCTTAAAGGTTTTTCTTGCAGCTGCATTAGCTTTTTCCAAGACATCTCTAATTTTTGAAGTTAGCGAGAGAGATGAGACTTCTAAATAAACTACTAAAAACTAACTTGTTTAAAGTTTAGAAAAAGGCTGAACTAGTACAAATGGTATGGACTAACATTTTTCTCCTAGAGATATCTAGGCTGTTGAAATGCAATCTGTACTTGAAAAAAATTTAAAAACCAAAACACACCATGACTTTTATAACAGTATTTTATATGCATTAAATATATAAAAATACAAGGAGCTAATGTTCAGAAACCTAACAGATCCAAATGGAAGAGAGAAACTAAATTTTCTTATCTTCTCTGTGTCAGATTTTTCATTCCAATAATTGTTGAAAGCTTCAGATTTCAAGAGGTCACAATTCATTCATTTCTCCTCTGGGGAGAGAATTCAACAACCTTCTATAAATATCATAATCAGGAACTTTTTTCCCAATATTCAACTGAATTTTCTTAATAAATCCCATAATCCTTATGTAATTTAAAATGTTATGAATAGCCTTAAAGGCTGATGATTTGAGTCATAAATTTGATTTCTGAAATATCGGAAGTCTTCCAACATCTTTAAAAGAAAACCTCAAGTATTTATGTTTTCCTTCACTTCATACATGATCTTGATGACAACTTACGAAATTTAATACTAATCTGCATACTTTTGAGAGACACAAGGCAGACTTTCTTCTCAGGGTACTTTTCATTTTCCTAACACAGGAAGGTGTTTGGTGGTTCAGAGGCCAAAACCCTGTAAGAAGTACGGGGAGCTGTCTGTCTGGATCAGGATTCTTCGGATAATTGAGCTTTACTGATCAGTGCCGCACCGGAGAACTTTCTGACTTAGAGACTTGGTCTCTCTTGCTGACCTCAGTAACTTCTATTTATTGGTTCCAAGGTGTCTTATGAATTGGTATGCACACAGAAATATCCTTGAGGCTATGATTTTAAGTGACAGCTAAACTGAACGGAATATTTTAATTTTTTTTAAAAAGTAAAATTTAAATATTGAGCTATACAGGAAGCAATTTTGATTGAACTGATTATCAGAATAAATTCTGGTTTAGAATGCTAAATAGATTCCGGTGTTGGTTTCGTGGGAGACAATTTCTAGTATATGTGTGTGTTTTAAAAACATTGTTTGGTTTCACCATTGCTATCTTTCAAGTTTGAGATTTACCTATAGTGTAGTGGTAGCAAATTAAATGGGAGTTTAGTTGTTAGTCAGGTATGGGGAAGAGAGAGGCCCTCAAAGAATTTCTGAACCTTTTGCTTATATTACAGTATAAAGGTGATACGTTTTCAATTTTGAGGAACTGCCATATGTTATCACAGACGTAATAACAGTATTTGTGTGAGGTTATTTCCGTACAAATTATTAAGTTTCTTCTCTACTTCTGTAGTGGCCCATGCAAGTTAAGTGTGTCTTTCTCCATTGTCATGAACATGTAGGAAACTTCCCATTTTTGTCACGCAGTAGTGTTGGGGCAGCTGAATTGGTGGTGGTGTATTCCAAGCGATGAGAAAACCCCTTCGATCAATCAGATCTCTTAGTGCTTCCCTCTCTCTTTCCTCTTGTAGTTTGGGTTGCTGGTTTCTTTAAAACGAACAAAAAGATGACAATATGATAAATGTGAAGTATTCCATATTGACCTAAAGGAGAAATTAAAACGGGGCATTTGAAGAGGAAA
Organism: Cariama cristata; assembly: GCF_000690535.1. NCBI lineage: Eukaryota > Metazoa > Chordata > Aves > Cariamiformes > Cariamidae > Cariama > Cariama cristata. The sequence continues at coordinate 39,766 of NW_009611294.1, forward strand.
TAGTGAAAAAAGAGATGGTTTGTCATTGGTCAGTTTGGGATTAGTTGTCCATCAGGTTATTTTAAAAGAAAAAACACTGAGCTGAACTGTACTGATTAAACTATGCAGTTTTTTGATGCAACATTCAAGGATAATTGCTGCAGAGGAGGATGTGGACATCATCCAGAAAGGAAAAAACCCAAGGACTTTAGTAGTGGAAATTATGAACGTTTAAATACAGGATCCGCCACTTGAGAATGGAAAAACGAGTAAGAGGCTTTGGGGTAGGCTAAGGCTGGTTGGCTGCAAACAACTGCAGAGAAGAATGCAGCTGTATTAGGTGGCTATATGATGTGCGTGTCGAGAAGGCAAGTGTAGGATTGTACCAGGCACAATGTTTCCAGCGGAGAAGAAAGCATCATTAACATTGTGCAAACTTTTGCTGAGACCTCATCTGGAGTACTACTCACAGTTCTGGTTGCTTTTGTTAATAAAAGTTAAAACTGGAACAGATGCAAGGAGGAGGTTCTGAAATGAGAGAGCCCATCATTAAAAAGTGCATTTTGTTAGGCTTGGCAAAAATCTGTGAGTGAGAGAGAGAAGAGGAAGTAGTATGTACGATCAGTTTTGTTAGCGGGACTAATAGATATAAAGTGGACATTAATAATCTTAAAGTGGAAATTTAACATAGAACCACAATGCAGGAGGGAGAGATGATGTAGGGAGCGGTTAATGCAAGTAAGTTCACCTGAGGGGGTAATCTCATGAAGGAATGAAGGCAGCAGTGGTGGCTGACATATTCTCATCTTTCTCTCTCACCTTGCTCTCTGTGCTCTGTGTTATCGAAAGCACTTATAGTTGCAAGACAAACTACACAGTGGAGCCAGCTATATGTGGATTTACCTAAGACTTTCTCAGTTAAATGAGTTCCTTTGCTTTGTTGCATGAGTGGACATACCCTGCGTTAGTGCAGGTCCTACAGGCCGCTGTAGGACCGAATGATAAGTCATTGTGGTCCGAGACTAGATTCACTTCTAGCAGCAGCACTGCTTAAGCTACCCCTGTGTCCTAGCTGTTTGTTCCTGGCTTTGGCTGTCTTGAGACAGTTCTTTGCACAGCCATGCTTTAAGCCAAACCAAGCAACTGCTCTGGATGAAAAGTAACACAGTGGAAAAAAAAAAAAAAATAAAAAAATAAAGAAGTGGTTTATGTGGGGTATTGGGTGGGTTTTGTTTCTTCTTTGATTTGGTTCAGCATAACCATGCCAAAGCTGTTTCAGGACGACACAAGAGCTAGAAGGGTTGCTGGTTTGGCCAGTACTGCTCCTGCAGAGATGCTGGTGAAGCCGCAGCCTGAGATGGAACCAGGCCGTGTTAATACATGAATGGGAAAGGCAAAAAGTAATGATCATGGTCTCCAGGTGATGAGACTGAAGATACTTTACAACCTTTCTCTGTTCTTTTAGAGGCAAAGCTGTTATAAGCTTTACGCCCTTTTGTTCCTGTGATTGAAGTGCTCTTTTTAACACGTTTGTCATTCTTGCTGCTTTTTTTCTCACTGTTGAATGATTGCATACCTAATGTAGTTTTATAGTATTTTTTCCAGATTTCCTTCCCTGCCACCTGATCTTGTGGACTAGGCCTTTCTTCACAAAGAAGAGAAAGGGGCAAAAGATTTGATCAGTTATTAAAGAAGTCTGTTAGGAGAACAGCACCTGTTTTTCTGAACACTTGTGAACTGATGCTTTTGATTCAGCTGCTGGCCTGTTGTATTTTTCTGTGAAGTGTTCCAGAATGTTAGAGCATAAAAATAAAATTTGGGGGATTCTTATTCCATGCTTTTATGGCAGTATTTCCAGTGGGAATTTATCAGTGAACAAAGCTCTCCTTATTTCCTCCCTCTCCTGTTCAAGTAGTTTTTGTGCCTTGATTACCAGTCTCCACCTGCCCAAAATCCCTTCTTGCATGAGGTGCAGATTCTCGCCTGCCATAAGGTGAACCAGAGCGAGGGAGGACAATCATGTTTATCATCATCTTCTAGAGTTCTTTAGTGATGAGGGGGCAGGATGTTTCATCTCAGCTTAACAAATGCATTTTCATTCTTCTTTCTCACCAACAGTTAAAAAACAGCACCATTTTTTGAGACTCTTATTTATATCTCAATTAAGAGAATGCCTCATAATTTACCTGTGTATGCTTAGTACATACATGCCTTAGAAATATTTTTTTGTTCCTTCTTTCATCTGTCTGGAAATGAGTCTGTAATCAGTCACATTCTTGAAGACAGAGGCTGCTAGCATAGCGTTTTAGACCTAGGTACTGATTTAGGAAACTGAAAATAATGTCCGATGTCTAAACTTGCAGCAAAAGCAAATTAGTAATGAATCATTGGAAAGAGATTATCAAGGAAGAAATGAGCTAAAAATGGAACCTGTAGAGCCAAGAGCCTGAACTCTTTAAGAAGGTTGTTTAGGAGTTACTTGAATTTGAGGTCTTGACCCTTCTCTTGCAAATGACCTTTAATGAATTGAAAAATAGGACGTAAAGGAAGATCTGAGGACAACCACTTGAAAGAGCTGTTCTATGTCAATAGCTATTACTTCTGTTTAAAATAGTCATCATACTTCAGTATCATCCGAACGTGGACTTCAAATGATGTGCTGTAATCTTCTGTCTGTATTAGGTGGCTCTTCTTGTGGAAGCGTGCCCCTCGGAAAGCCACCCAGCAGCTAATGTCGGGTCTTATTCCAAAAACCTTATAGGTCTTAACAAAGTCCACTTACTGTTGCTGTACCTGCTACAGCTGCAGCTCTCAGAACAACTCTTTTAAGACCATAAAACCTGTTACTACAATAATTATTGAAAGCAGAATTTGCTTGTCTGGATGCTGAGATGAATAATTATTTGTAAATGGTTATTTTCAGAGAGTGAGGTAGTTTCTGCTGTTTTCTTTAAAAAAAAGAAAGTGACATGATAGTATCATTTTTGATAGCAACAAGTAGATGTTCTGACAAAATGTGATGTGTTAAGCATCTTCCTTCAGAGGTACCCTACAGCCCAAATTCTTCTATGAGTCTCTGAGTAAAATGGGAGAATTTACAAGCAAAAGATCAGTGTTGACAGATAATTATAGAATTCTGGAAATGAAAGGGTTTGTAGTATATGTGAAGATAAAAATATTTCCTGAATAGCTTGCATGTGAAGAATGTTGTTCGTGACTGATGCTGAAATTTTTATTTCATGGTAATAGAACGGAGAATCTAGTGAGCGTCTTATCTCAATGTTCTCCCTTTCCCATCCCCTCAGTATCCCAGCCAGTTGATGTATGATAGCAACAAGTATATGTTCTGACAAAATGTGTTAAGCATCTTCCTTCAGAGGTACCCTACAGCCTAAATTCTTCTATGAGTCTCTGAGTAAAATGGGAGAATTTACAAGCAAAAGATCAGTGTTGACAGATAATTATAGAATTCTGGAAATGAAAGGGTTTGTAGTATATGTGAAGATAAAAATATTTCCTGAATAGCTTGCATGTGAAGAATGTTGTTCGTGACTGATGCTGAAATTTTTATTTCATGGTAATAGAACGGAGAATCTAGTGAACGTCTTATCTCAATGTTCTCCCTTTCCCATCCCCTCAGTATCCCAGCCAGTTGATGTAAAATAAGTTGTTTACAAACTACAGATACATTAAAGATATTTTTACATATCAGCATCTGTTCATAGCATATGTATGCCTAAAAGATTGGTAGATAGATACCTCATATATTGAAATGCAGAATGACTGATAAATTCATTCTTGCTTTTTTGCTTGGTAAGAAGAAAAATCAGGCCACGAACTTACCATTTCTGTTGACAGAGATTACAGATCAGTTAAGGATAGCTTATCCCCCTTGCAGGTCGGAGATAGGAAAGACAGGATAGCAGAAGAGATCTCTTTCTGCCAGTGTTTTGCTTTTATAGTGACAAAAACATGTAAACAAGCTTTTGAATTATATGAGAAAATCTTAAAATTGAAAGTAAATATTTTTTCAGTAAGTTACCTAAATTCTAAGCATACTCTAAGGTTTTCTTGGGGAGCATTTCCCTTTTACAAGCACTGGAGTGGCTCTTCCTTCTGTAGTTTCCTGTGGAAGGAAAGAAATGTTTAAGGAAAAAAAAAAAAAAAACGGGGGGGGGGGAAAGGCTGGAAGCTCCTCCTGTCTGCTCGCTCTTTTTCTCTGGCGTAGCTTTGCCAAGGTTTTGGTGCTGAACAGAATTGTGCGGTGGTCTTTTCAATTTTAGTTTTCATTTACTCCCTTTCTGTGTCAGATAAGGCTGTGGGGAGGGCTGAAAAAGTGGGTTCTAATAACACTGCAAGGAGGGGAAGGCTGTCGGGAGGACCAGGGATGGGTTCTGGCTGGAGTTACCCTGAGCTCTGCAGTCGAAAGACTGAGTGATAAGGTGAGTCTGGATGTCTGATTAGCTCCTATAGTGCACGGCATTGATACGACTATGCTTTTTTTAGCACGTTTCCCCACCCTCACCCCCATCAGGTATTTCTACGTTGAATAACTGAAGTTTAAGTTACTCTCGGTTTTTTTGACAAGTGCTTTCCCTGAAGTTTTTGTTCCTATGTTATAAAAGCTTGCTTAAGCCTTTACAATAGATGGTAGTGAAATGAAAGGGTCAAGTTTCCACATGTCAGTAGTTTAATATTTTCAAGCTGTAACAATGATTTTTTTATAAATCATGTTTTATCATTTAGCTAATATTTTTAGAATTCTTTAAATGCTATTATTTAATAAAAATAGCTGCCATTTCCAAATCTCTTCTTGGCTTTAGTTGTACTGTTTTTAAATGTTTCAAACCTATTTCAAACCCTACCACTTTACTTAGCAGCCTTTCTCCAGTTATGTCATTATTTACAAAATCATTAGAAAAGAAAATCTACATTGTACTCAAGTATTATGTAAGCACTATGATTCAGTACTTTCAAAGGTGTTTAAGTGCTCCTGTCTCGTAAAAATGATCATGAAGGCAAAGGAAAACTTGTGAGTTGTATTTTTTCCTCCCTTAGAACCACAGCTTTGGTACCCTGTATATTGTTTTTCTGTTGGATTAATCTTAGAAAGTATGTATTTATATTGGAGAGACCCAGTGAACTGCTGTCTTGTGCCTTGCTCTTTGTATATTTTATCCTAAAGCTGAATTAAAACACAGACTTGGTTTCAAAGATGTGAACTGTTGAAGCATACATGTGATAGAAATGTTGCTGCTTGGGAACTCAGTTTTGTGACTTATACTGGGATATCTCATTTTCTAAAGAAGTATCAGATCTTCAACCCAAATGTTTGTCTGTGCCACAGTCATCATAATGCAACATTTTAAATTTTCCTTTGAGAATAAAACAAGAGATATCTACCTAACATTGCCAGTGATGGCTTTTTAAATGTGAATGCCCTCTAATCCAGTGTGCTAGTTCACAGAAAGGTTTAATCGCTGTTTTATGCTGCAGTTCCATGCGCAAATGAGCTGATATAGTGACTAACTGCAGGTTTAATTAATCTTGGAAAGACTTAATTTTCGAAAGAGGTTCACTTCAATCAAAGGGAAAATTAAAGAACAAGTATATATTATAAATGACGTGGGTGAATGAAGAGGGAAAAAGATCGGTCTCTTTAAAATGTGGTTGTAATTTGCTTGCTTTCTGACAATTTTCATAAATGTGGATACAGTTATTTTGGAAGTATTAACCACATTGATACCAAGCAGTGTTGTCTGCTGCTTAGGTAAGCAAATGTATAACCTTTAAATGGAAAAAAAATAAATCTGGGTATATGTCTTTTCTTATGTGACTTTTATCTTTATACATTAATACTATCTTAATGCAACAAATTGACATAATCCGTTTTAGGAAACATTGGTCTTCCATTTAAAATGAGGAATAAAGGTAACTTTTACACCTATATTGCATATTTCAAGTTCTTAAGCCCTGCTAAATAAGGAAAAGGAATCTAAGGCCTTTTATTTCTAAATGGTCGTTTTTAAAGGAGCACTCTGTTCATTGGAAGAGATGTTGTTCACTGTTATTGGTTTTACTCACAACTTGTGTTCAATTTGTGTTTTAGTTTGGTGGGGTTTTTTTTTTAATTAATTTAAATTAATGAAAGTGGATTTGAGAGCCAAAATGCGTTGTTTTATATTAAGTTCCTCAAAAAATTGTGACTCATTTGGGAGCGACATTGAGCAAATTCTTGGTGATCTGATATGTAAAGAGCTTAAAATCTCACATTTTGGGGTTCTGAAGCATAGGGGTTCAGCAAGTGTCTTAGTAGGAGCTCCTTTCCCACAGATCAGCCCAGTTCATTCAGGGCATGGGAAGGGAAGAGTCTGTACTTACTGGGTGCAGTTACTGGTTGCAAGTATTTGTGCTTGTTAGGAATCAACAAGGTGTATTTTAATGGCAACCGGTTCTCATTCTTGCACACCAACATAGATTGGAGGAAAGGGGAAAGGAAGCAGAACAGACAGATAAACCAATGAGATTCTAGTATAAAAAAAAAAATAAAGTTTGCAAAATATCAGCTTATGATCTTTATCCTTGAAGTCCTAATGACATACACTAAGTAAAATACTTTAAAGTGAAGGAGATGTTTTAAAAGCCTTTGATCATCTCAAATTTTTAGGATTTTATTCTAATTCAAGTGTTGTGAAGGGAGAGAGTAATTAATAATTGATTTTCTTCAAGGTTGTGTCTAGCTGATATGAAATTAACTGTTCTGTGCTAGGCAGTAAAGCTAATCACCAGAAAATAATGTCACTAGGGTTAAGGTTATGTCAGGACCTGCCCTGCTTACTTGAAATTTTGGAAACATGAAAAGAACTGGTTATGAGACACCTCTTCAGCGTTCCTATCCACATTTTTATGGCCTACATGTAATCAATAACCTCCTTAATAATGTATCGTAGTTCTTTGATTTCCATCTGCAGTAGACAGCAAAAATCAGCATGCGTCCCAACTTCAGTTTAAAATATCTTTTGCTTTTTGGTATACCATGAAGGTGGAACTCAAAGTACTGCTGGTGTTGGAATATGCTGCAGCCAATGTTGACAACATGTCAGTGAAAAAATAATCTGTCCTACTTCTTGTGTATTTTAATGATTCTTATACTTTGAGCTCGTGTAGCCTGTTGTGTGCATGCTAACGGTGGTGAAAGGTTTTGAAAGCTTGGGG
>NW_009611295.1:0-5792 GCF_000690535.1 Cariama cristata
ATTTTTTGTTATATAAATACATAATATATAAAAATATATAATTAAATGTAAGCATATATATTTATATAGACATACACAGTAATCATATATATAAGTGCAAACAGTGTGTGCTTATTGAAAAGTGGGGGAAGCCATAAAGAACCTGTTCAAACCCACCCTAACCCTGTGTTGATTTTATCATCAGTATTTACTCCAGTACACAAAAGAGGTTTATTGCCCAAGCCTAGGGGTAGAGCAAGGCGTGGGAGGCAGTGATGTGCCAGCCCCAAGCCACTGCCCCATGCCCATTGCCATGGGCTTTTTGGGTCACTAACACCAGGGTATCACACCACAGGCAATAGGACATAAACTAAGAACAATTCCTTTTTTTCCAAATGTTACTTTTTGGGAAAAAAAAAAAAAAAAAAAAGTGTGTAAAAGCTCTTGGAAAAACATAATGGTCAATAGGATATTAATCTAATTATAATAAAACAGATTTCTGAGCCGTGGTCTGCAAATCAAGGTCTGTGAATTTTCCTCTTCAAGGGCTTATGAAGGAAATCTGGCATATTATTTCACAGAGCAGGCAGTGCAGGATAAAAACTTGAAAAGCAACTTTCCCATAAAATTGCTTTAACTTTCCATGTCTGCTAAGCTTCCTAGTTGCCTAAACCTCTAAATCACTTAGAATATTCAAAATCTGGCACCATTGTACAATTTGGCTTGATTGCAAATCACTGGATGACAGCCCAGAGGAGAGGATACAACAAGCAGTTATGTCATTTATTGAACTTTATATTGCAAGCACCGTTCACTAAGCCCATTATTGCATAGCACACAAGCAAATTACAGTGGTGACATGTAAAAGGATTTTCATATTTCAGTGTCTTCTCCATTCTGCTTTGTCATATTGCTCCATTATAAATTTTGCTAAAGGGACTTGCACATTTGCCAGGGTACATATTTTATATCACCTACTTGCTGCTAAATTATTTATAGCAGTTAGGCAACATCCACTGTACCGTATGTTATTGGGATAAAAACAAACACACACAAAAAGATAGCTTGAAAACAAACTTTATGTAAAGAAAAACTATTTAACTCTAAAGAAGAAATTGAGTCTTTCTTTTCTTGCATAGCCACCTTACGTAAGTCGCTTCTCATCCACAGCTGGTTGTGCACTGACCCATGGGAACAAGTTACAGGCAAAAGAGAAAAAACAGATCAGCGCAGACAACTGTGAATACGTAAGTTGTCCAAGATGAATTGTGTGAAATGATTCAGACAAAAGAGAGAGGAAAAACTGAACAAACGAAAAACTGCAAAGGATATAAGCAAAACTGCTAATGTAATGCTAATGTAATAACATCCCACAGAAGCTCTGCCGTCACAACCTTCGCTGCTGCAGACAGACAGCTACAGCCCAGGGGCACATCTAGAGAGGTTTTTACACTGGCCATAGCCTGAATCCAGTGTCGTGGCTGTGCAGGTGAATGACTGAACTGCAGAAGCCTTTTCTGGTTTGGGGTCATTCATTTTTTCCATCAGGTACTTACAGTTGTGGGCTCACTCGCAGAACACAAAACAGCCCCTGAAACCCGGCACACCATGCCTATGCTCTTGCAGAGGCACTGCAGGCAGCACTCACCCTTTACTGGGGATTTCATTTATTCCCAAGCAGTTGTAAGTGATGCCCTGGACTCTCCATGTACCATGGCGATGTGCTGACATCCCTTTGCAACTCCATCACTCCCCCAGCTGCCCCGTGTCCCCCAGACATGGGCTGAACTCAACGGGACTGTGGGTGCTGAGCCCCAGTGCCAGCACCCCGGGCAGCCATCCCACCCCCGTGTCACCCCAGCACAGTGGCTCTCCTCCATCGGGTTCGGTACTGCGTAAGTGCGCGTTTCCCAGCCTAAACCCCACGGGACACAGCTGAACATCCCTTCACCAAGGTCAGGTTGGCAGCAAGTATTTCCTCAGCCTGCAAAAACCATCCACTAAGTGAAACACCTCTAAATAACCTAATCCCGTATTAAGGGCCCCGAAGAAACGTGCTCTGTTGATACACATTTCAGTGACCTTAATCTGTGAAGGTCATAAAAAGGACAGGAAATTACACATACACTTTGCTGACTTAATAAACCAATTCTGTTGAAAGTCGCAGCCAGTATTTTGTTATTCATGACCTTGAGGTGCTAATTTCTTAAGTGACAATGAGATGTAACCTACACATTTTACAGCTAAGAGTGTGGTAATGGGAAGAGATTCTTCTCACCTCAGGAAGCTTTACTCTAATTTAATACATAACAACCAGAAAACGATCTTGGATTTCACACCTTTTTTCAGGGCTATCACCTTCTGTAACAGTGCAGCAAACTCTTAAGTATCATTCCTTATTTGAGGAAAGCAGACCTGAGAAGAAAAACTGTTTCTTAGTTGAAAAGTGGACAGGGAAAATAAAACCATTGAACTCTTTATTTATTTGAATGTTAAGGATTTATTTTACATATTCAATAGAAAGATGTTGGTACTTCTAAAGTAGGCAGAAAGCTGCATATTCCTGCGTTTGAGAGATTTCCAGTAAGTGCAAACCAAGCACAGGTGCACATGAGCACACAGCAAGTACACAGGATTTGGATTTTTAGAAATCCCATTTTAGAAATCAAATGTTTAAGATAATTTATTGATTTAACTTTTTCACGAAAATAAAGTGTCAGGTTTGGCCAGCACAACCAAGAAATAAGTATGATACAATAAACTGTACAATACTTGTAGTTATGATGTTTTGTGCCGTTGGTATTTTGACTGTCAGTCTCACCAGATTTGTCCAAAAAGATAATGAGTTTACATGACGTCATGAAATCTTGCAGCAAACCACATAATCTAGTTTACAAATGGCTTACACCATTCAAGATTGGAAGCGTATCCTTTTTTTCTCTTATGGATAGGAACTAGTGCAGTTTTTTTATTCTTCCGAAGTTTAAATAATAAAAAAAAACCCTTGACACGTTTGTTAGTTCGATTAGGAGGCAGAAGAAACAAACGTGCAGGAACTGCAACGCACTGAATATTAAGCACATTGGCCGTATAATCTCTTAATAAATTGCAATTAGTCAGGTTTTTTGTATCCTGAGTCTTCCAGTCCACCTCCCCACGTATGAGTTACACCAAGGATTAGGAGCTGTACCTGTTCTCACTGCCCAGCTCAGCAGCCCGGAGCACGGTTACCTGTTGTAACAGCTTGACCCTTAGTTTAACTATTTTTCCCTGGAGCCTTGTGAAATGGGATGTTCCCAAGAATTCACTGAAGGCAAAGCCTTGCCTTCCAGGGTGAAGTCAGCGTTTAATTTCCAGCGGGGGTCTCCCCACACTCACCCCGCAGCGCAGTCACCTAGCATTTTAAAGTGCTGACTCAGCACCCATCACGCCCACCTCATTAGGATGAGGGAAAAGACAGGTTAAAAAAAATATTGTCTAGACATGTTAAGGTGTGGGGTGTTAAGGAGAGCAAACACCTTTCCACGGCCTGTGCACCCAGTTAAAGGATGGGGCATTTGGCTGTCTGGCAGACCTGGGGCAGGGGCTCCCCTTGCTCTGCACCGCAGGGTGCAGCGGCAGGGCCCCCCAGGACCCCCAGCTTGCCACCGCCCTGGCACGCAGCGCAGCACAGCCACAGCCACAGGGAATGTGTTGCTTCGGGAATGTCTGGGAAATCCAATAAAACCAAACAGAAGAGCAGAAATCCTTTTGGCAGGGAGATTGCTTTTCTACAAAAAACCGAGACAGAACAAAACAAAAACCTCTAGAACATGTTGAATTCCGTGTGTTACAGAGAGGACGTCCAGCGGGGCTGCCCATCGGCTGGGGACATCGCGTGTGTCCATACAAGTCCTCCAGCTGGTGTGGAGACCAGACCTCTGACGCCGGGCACACGGGGCGTTCACACCCAGGAGGGACGTGTCAAGCAGCGTTGGACACCAGTGCTTGGGTAGATGCATCGCCTTCATCATCTCTGCCATGGCCCTTGCTGATGAACCAAGAGCTTGTCAAAAGCTCTGCATACCACTTCATAGCTACCCGGTATGGCACTGGTCACTGTCTGTTCCACACATTAGCTAAGACTCTAAACATTAATGAAAAAAAGGTATTGTTTGAAATATTGCCCATTATGTATTTCAGGTACACAAAGTAATTCTTGTTATACTTATGTTTACTTAAAACCTTATTTTCCACGGCAGTGTTTTAACTCATTGGCCATTTTCTCTCCAGGAGGAAGAGATGTGGACATCTGCTCCACAATCAGCTGCTGCCCACTGCATTTGTGCCACTGAGATTTTGCTGAGCTTCCAGTTAAACCTCTTCCAGCTCTGCTCTGATCTCTTCCTCCACTTGTGTTCCCTCTCCTCGGGCTGCAGGGCTCTGTGGTCCCAAAGCTGGCAATGCTGAAAGAATTTGTTTTTTGCCACCTCGTTCTGGCAGAGCGAGGAGAGAAGGCAATTAGAAAGGGAACATCACCCCTGTTTTGCCACTTCTTTCCAAATTTCATGCCTCTTCCCATTATGGAGCCTGATGATCTGTGAAGCCTATAAACCATCCACCCAGCAACCGTGATGGGCTTTTAAAGCCTGAGTTGCTGCCAAGTATTCCAGCTCCGCAGCAAAATACCATTCCTTTCAGCTGCTCATCTTCCAGTTGCCAAAAGCAATGGTTTGCATCTGTCAGTGCCATCTTGTTTCTCTAGATTCAAGTCCATCACCATTTGGAAGCATCACAGTCAACAATAAATGGTCTGTGGGAGGCTGCAGTCCAAAAACCACTCCAGTTAATCTTCATTTCAAGTCGTGGGTTGCAGATTTCTAACTACCTTCCCAGAAAAAGCTGTCCTTGAAGTGGAAGGGTCATGAAATGTGTGAGGAATATCTGCAGTTCAAATCCTTACAGATGTGGTGTGTATTTTAGTAAAGTGTCCTTTACTCTCACCTTCATCAGCTGATCGCATTGATTACAGCAGCGAAAAGTTTTGGGCATTGCCTGTTAATACTGTCCTGGCAATACCTCCTCTTCTGACAAGCCTCTCAGTCATCCTGAGTTTTCTGGTCCCAACCCAGACAAAAACCTGATTATGAGTGGTCTACACTTAACCGAGAATGTTACAGTAATTTATGTTCATCTCCAAATTTTTAAATAAAGATCTATAAACAAACCTCCTACAGAAATATTAAATGCTGTTCCTCTGTCCCTGAATTTGATGAAAGAGATATACAGCGATGATTTCAATTACGCATCCAAAAAATCTCTTTTTCTAAAAGCTTATCTTCCAATTTTGATTATAAGGCTCAGTGCTCTCCTGCCAAGTGCTAGAGGCGGCAGTCACTCACCTCCCCTCTCCGACACGGAGGACTCCCCTCATTCCCATGGGAAAGCCAGGCAGCCGGGCTGCTGCTCTCAGCAACGTCCTGCCCAGGACAGAAGTCAGCATTTGCCCTATTCCAAATCAGACTGGATTATACGTCTCTCTTTAAAATTCAAGAACAGCATATCCATGTAACCGTTTACTGCTGCATAGTTTTCTCAGACCATTTTCTTCTCTTTCCTGCTACTTTGGATTTTTAGCACTCCTTTGTACCTCCTCAAAATGAAACCCTGAAGTTCAAGGCAGTGCGTGGGGCTGGGGTTAGGGACTGTGGCTGGGATGCAGGCTGTGGGCGCTCAGCACCCAAGCCAAGCTGGGTTGGAGCAGGAGGTTGCAGCCCGGGGCAGAGCTGCGGCAGGAGATGGAGGTGAGCAGGACCGGGCTGGCTCGGTGTGAA
>NW_009611295.1:5835-6157 GCF_000690535.1 Cariama cristata
AATCATATGGATCATAGGCTCCTACCGCAGAAATACCCTTCAGCAACCAAACAGTCATTAGCTGTGATTATTCTGCCATTATTTGGTCATTCTCTGCAGAATGAATCTCCTTTTTGGGGTTGTACTGAACCTGAAGTGTTGCTCTGCCTTCAGAATAACTGCAAAACCAACAGACTCAGTCCGACTTTTCTGGAAAACTTGCTAAATATTGAAACCTGCCTGTCCCAGGACAGAGCTGGCCAGAGGACTCTCCACAGGTCGCTCCCCTCTGAGGAGACGAAGGAAAGCCTTGGGAAGAGTGCAGCGTTGTCTAGAGCTGCGC
>NW_009611295.1:6188-18490 GCF_000690535.1 Cariama cristata
TCGGAAATACAGAGGGATGCTCCGGGAGAGGGACGAAGAGTGGAGGGATGAGAAATGGGTTTTGAATCTGTCTGGACTGTCCCACCTATAGAGTTAAAATATGGCTGTACTTTCATACATCTATTGTAAATCTTTAACAATTACATAGTTATTGAGAACTGGCAGTTATTGGGTGGAACCTGACCAGGCTTTCTTTCAGGTGGTGCTCCATTCCGGTATGGACACACAAACCTGTTGATCTCAAATATTTTTTCTAATATGATAGGAAGCACTAAAAGGGAAATCTGAGTATCCTCCCTTTGATCAGATCTGTCAGCTCATCTTGTGCAAAACCTTATGTTTGCACAGAAGTTGCTAAGCAAAATATTCCTGGTATTTTTGCTATGTGAAGAGAAAGCTGGATTTCTTACTACAGGAAGGGCTATACTGGGTCAAACCACAGATCCAACAGTTCAACGCCTGCCTCCAGCAGGCTAAAAACCAGATGGCCAGGTTGTTGTATACTGTATCTTAACGTTATATGATACCTCCATGATATAGTGAAAAATAGACCTAAATTTTTGTTCCTTTGGTTTTCGCATTTGACATCTTCTTGCCTAAGACTTCTAGGAGGAAGCATTAACCAAAATACAGGGCAGGTCACAGAACACTCGTGAGAATATGGAGCATGATGGCTGCAAGTGTTTTATAGAGAGAGCACATTTACCACTTGGGATCTGAGTTCCTGAAGACTTCCTATGTGGAATTAGACTTTGAAATTAGACCTTAGTGTGCTTGCGTGTCTCCAGACATGCGTATGTCCCCAGTTCAGATGTACAGCAGTCAATGAAAATGCTCCTGTTAGCTGCAATGAGTTTTGAAGCAAACCCATACTGTATACTAAAGACATATTATATAGCTGGTAACATAAGTTTTTGCACAAGACGAGATCATAGATATGATCAAAGATTTCAAATAAAGAGAAAAAAAATGGAAGAAAGATAAAGAACATGCCTGAGGTTTCACATATTATAATAACCGTATTTCAGAAAGAGATAGAGAAATTTTAGGTGAGGAATGCATTAGAAGAACAGTAATTTACCTAAAATAGTTTCAAAAATCAAGTATCTACAAATTGTTATGCATTATGAGAAGAATCATGTTAACATGGTTACTGGTTCACTTCTACCAAACCTAGCAATGATTGTAAAAAGGCATTTCTTTCTATGCAAAATTGCCCTACCATCAACTTGGGAGAAAATACTTCTGTTTGCATGCTTATTTTTCCCATGGAATATGATATTCAAAAGATTTGATTCCAAATATCAGAGACAAAACCATCATCACCCACCAGCTGGATACTCAGAGCAGCACTGCTGCACAGCTCCCCGGCTGCCCTCGCCCACCGGAGCAGCTGCCTCCTCCTCCTCCTCCTCCTTCTCTCCAGCTGCAAAGGCAAAGCAGCACCCGCCTGCCCTTCAGCCTCTCCTTCACTGTGTGTACCAGCCCTCAGCACCCCTGCATCCCACAGCACTTCTGCTCCTGGCAGCATCTCTGCATCCCATAGTGACACTGCACTCCACACCATCCCTGCATTCCACAACACTGCTGCACCCTGCAGCATCCCTGCATTGCACAGCGCTCCTGCACCCCACAGCATCCCTGCACTCCACAGCTTCCCTGCATCTCGCAGCGTCCCTGCACCCTGCAGCACTTCCGTACCCCACAACACAGCTACACCCTGCAACATCACTGTACCTGGCAACACCCCTGCATCCCACAGCACTTCTGCACCCCACAACACAGCTACACCTCACAGCATCCCTGCATCCCGCAGCATCCCTGTATCCCATAACACTTCTGCACCCTACAACATCCCCGCACCCCACAGCATCCCACAGTATCCCTGTACCCCACACCACCCCTGCATCCCACAGCACCCCTGCAACCCCCAGCACCCCAGCACCCATGCCCGAGCAGCGCAGCAGCGCGGCAGGCAGCACCTGACCTCCTGCAGATGCATGAAGCAGGGGGGTGGGATGTGGTGACACGGAGGGCCCCGGCGGTGTGTCCCTCCCGAGACCAGGGGATGCAGCTCCTCCCCTGGGCCAGGTTTTGACAAACAGGATCAAGTCTCTGGCTACCGTTTTGTGTTTACTCATTTGGCACCGATCAATTTTCATTACTGTGATGGCTTGCTTGGAAGTTATTAATGGCTGGAGGAAGACTAATTTTCTTCCGATTTTATTATGACACATCTGCAGTCGCCAATCTGACACACTAAATATTTATGAACTATGTCATTTTTCAAATATACAAAGTCCCAGTTCCCTCTAATCTGCAATGAAATTAAAAATCTGCAAATTTTGCTGCCATGTTATTGCTCGCTATTGTAATTTTGATTTGTATTAGCAGAGTTGAACCTAGTGTATCCAAACTGCATATTCCAGTTTCCTTCGGTGACTTTGTCGGTATTAGCGCACTCTTTGACTGTGTCCTAATGCTGTTGATTAAACCAACGTGACCATGTATTCCCGATAGGCAGTTTGGGCTGTATATGATATACATCCATATACACATGGCTGGCCACACAGACAGACACAGAGCACTCAGTGTCAGCATCAATGGTTTCATCCTGCTTCTCTGGAGGAGCACGATGGAGGCCCACCAGTGGGAATGTGTATGTTGAGATATACGTACAAGGTGTAACCCCCCAGCAGCCGAGCACAGGCACTCGGTCTGCCCAGTATCTGCCCCAGGATGCCTGATGGCCAGCCCCTACATTGGTTCTTTGTAGCCCCTCAGCCCACTATTCTCCCCCACCTCTTCCTCCTCAAATCACCTAAATAAACCCTTCCCTTTCCCCCTCTGCTTCCTCCCCTAAATTTCCCAAAATAAGCCCCGTGACAGCCCCAAATGCTCTTTACCTGGGTCCCATATCCTGTCCCACACCCCGGCACTGGCAAGGTGACCCAGGAGCTGCTCCCACAGTGGTGGGTTTCGGGTCGGGGCAATGGGGTTGATGGCCCTGCTGGGACAGTTGTCCTAAAAGCAAGGTTCCTTCACCCACTGTGCGATACGCTGATATACATACAGAGCAGGGGTAGTTTATTCCCTGTCTGTACAGAAATGGGTGCCAGGTGGTAGTCCCACTAAGCTAGCACACCCTTGAAAATCGCGTGGCAGCTTTTATACAAGATAGATAGAAACAAAGCAGAAACTACCCAAAAGCAAATGCTTGGTTACCTGTGATTGCATCAACACAAAAATCTCATCTGCGCATGTCTCATTACCTAATTACTTCATTATACTAAGGTGGTCCTAAATTTTCACCTAAAATCTCCTCCTAGGGGTGTGGTTTTTAGTATTATAATGATATTACAATGAGCTAAGTTCATCTAAAGGACACAATTCCGTAAGTTTCTGGACGTCAATCATCTGTGACCGGCTTGGAGATCAGAGTCTTCTTCTTATCTCATTGTTTTGGTTCTTCTTTACCATATTCTGCATTCCTCTGCAGCACACTCCTCCAGTCACCAGATCTTGCATGGCTTGCTGTTCTACTCAGTGGAAAATTCTGTTTTCTACAGTATACGAGGACTGTAATTTGGGGTTCCCCACCTTCTCTTGTCCCCCTGTGCCCTTCAGGGTGCAGAGATGGGCCTTTCATGGGCTGGTGCCTCTTTTCTGACGGGCCCGGGAGCAGCTGGGGCAGGCTGTTGATGGAGTTACTGCTCCTGCCACTGTTTCCCTCTGCCTCGTTTGTGTACACAGATACGTTTATCACTTCACCTTGCAGCAGCTCATCGCTTCCCTGGGCAGGATGGAGAACATCAGCAATGTGCAGGGCATCCTCATCTTGAACAAGTCTTTGCTTTAACCCCTGCACAGCCAGCCCAGCCCCTCCTGCTGCCAGCCCCAGGCCACCAACAGAGACCCTGCTTCTTTCCCCAGAAACTTAAGTATGCGGTACTATCAATGCTATCGAATTTAGAGAGGCTGCTTTAGGAAGAACCGCTGCCTTAGACCCAAGCAGGTGAGCTGCCCAGCGGTGTAACCAGTGGATGCCATCTCCCCATCAGCCCTCAGCTCACCTCTGCTCCCTCTGGTCTCCGAGAAATCTTTTCAACTTGCATTAAGCTTCTTACTCCGAGATGTCAGGTGAAGAAGCAGCATTTAGCTTTGTAAGGAGAGGTATTAATGGAGACTGTTTCTTTCCAATCTGTGCTTTTTGTTCTCCAACTCCTCCCTTGGGCTCCCTGTGTCACTGGCAGGGATTGGTGACCAGTCCAGAGTGACCACCACTAGCCAACACATTGGTGAAAGACAGCAGATATCTGCTGGGCTCACACTGGGAAATTTCCCTCAAAAAATTCCTAATTTGTATCTCTTTCCTTCTTCTTTTTAGCAAATCTGTTTGACACTGGCTCAACTCTCAGAGATGCACAAATGGGGAGTGCCGACACATGTATTTCATTTCCTTAGGAAACTTGCCTGCAAGATGAAAGCAATTTATGTGCCAGGCACTTTTCCAAGTATTTGAGAACATTAGATTGCAATAAAAACAAAACCCAGTCCTGTAAAATCACCTCCTAGTAGCGTACATTTTCTCTGAATGTTCATGCCTGGATCCAGCCTGTAGCATGAAGAAATCTTCCTCACTGTAGGTGTCAGGTATTAGATTTTTGTGAGATAGTGTTCAAAAGTAATGAGATACATACAAAAGACTGAGACGAGTCCAGGCTGTGTAGGGACTCATTGACATCTTTCTTTGTGTTGTGATACTGCAGGGACGTAATTCTGGAGGTGATGGATAAGTGTCTGCACCAGAGACTGAGTCCGGGCTCCTGACCAGACTTGGAGCACAAGTCTGATGGGGAGCGGCTGAGAGAGTTGGGGTTGTTCAGCCTGGAGAAGAGAAGGCTCCGGGCAGACCTTAGAGCAGCCTTCCAGTACCTAAAGGGGCTGACAAGAAAGGTGGGGAGGGACTTTTGACAAGGACAGGGAGTGATAGGACAAGGGGCAATGGCTTTAAACTGGAAGAAGGAAGGTTTAGATGAGATATGAGGAAGAAATCCTTCCCGATGAGGGTGGTGAGGCAGTGGCAGAGGTTGCCCAGAGAAGCTGTGGGCGCCCCATCCCTGGAAGTGTTCAAGGCCAGGTTGGATGGGGTTTTGAGCAGCCTGGTCTGGTGGGAGGTGTCCCTGCCCATGGCAGGGGGGTTGGAATGAGATGGTCTGTAAGGTCCCTTCCAACCAAACCATTCTGGGATTCTATGATTTTCTGGGCTGTGTACAGAAGCTCTTGCTGAGGGCCGGTCATTGCAATGTGGGTGAGCTCTGGCTCTGTCCTGCGCATCTGCCTGCCCATCACATTCCCAAAACTGACCTTCCGTGATCAGCAGCATCATCCCGTCCCCTTCACCCACGCGGTGCTGCAGCACAGTCCCCAGGCTCTGCCGTCTCCCCTCTCACCCCCTATTCCCACCACTGCATTTTCTGGTTCACTTCCACGTCACATCACGCAGAGGCTGTCACAGTGTAAGTGCCCCACAGTGGTGGTTAAAGTTTACACATTTCTCTTTCACAGTTTGAATTTCTTAGCGCCCTGAGGTATTTTCACTTCCATTTATTGCTGCTGTAATTTTATTTCAGAGTATTTTTGTCAGGCTGCTGACAGCTACTTATTGCTAAAGGAGAGCACAACTTGCTAACAAGTTAGCTGGTGTATTGCTCCACATATACGTTTTTGCTATATGCTTTCTGCACATGACACCTTAATTTACAGCTAATGATTTTAAGATCTGAAACTTGCCTGAAAGGATACCTTTACTATGTTTGGCTAAACTTGTTAAATCATTAAGGTCATTAAGGCATGAAGTATAATGAGAAATTATATCTGTTTGTCTGGTCTCTCAGACACTGCCTTTTGTTTGGTCTAAATATGTAGAACATATCAAATTCATAAGTGTGATAACATCTCTCTTCAACAAACACTTATAGATCTGACAATGTTTTACAAATATAAGTAATAGCTCTGATTACAAATAAAATTTGGGGGAGAGAGTTTCAGTAACTACCCCTGGGCTGCAACAGGTCATAGTCTTATACATAAATTTAGGAGGTCTACAGAAACTCTTTCTGCACAAGGGCTTCCCTTGGCGGAACATTTTATGTCTTTTAGGGGCTGAAAAGGGCATAACGATCTAACATGAACCTTTATGCCAATTGCATGAACTCTTCTTACTATCCTTATTTAAAATGATATAATTATCTTCCAATTTGCTGCCTACTTAGCTATTTGTGTTCTTTTCATTTACTATTCACATCATATCTCTTTCTTTTTCATTTCTCTCTTATTTTTCAGCTTACATTTGTTTCCACTGTATTCTCTGATTACTGGTGTATTTAATCTTTTTCTGTAACAAGCCAAGAAAAAAAAAATTCCTACTTTTTGCTGCCAAAGAAAGAGAAATAAACATGCACCTAATTATCCTGGGCAGTGTTTTGTTCCTCCTGCCAGCGCCGACCGGGAGCTTCTGCGATGAAGCTACCTGGCTTTCGGCACGCTGCTGACCTTCTGCTTTTACAAGTTTGCTGACCTTTGTTCCTGCACCTTTTCTCTCTCTTGTTCTAATACGCCCGAGTTCCTCTCTTCTCCCTAACTCCCGGAGGGTTCTTGTTTTCCACGTACGGTGAACAGCCTTTAGAGAGGTAATGCCTTGCTGTCCATGCTATATGAGAGAGATTTCTTCTCGTCTTCAATAATTTCACTGCTGTAGTCACATAAGAAGACAAATCAGCACCATCAAAACTTGGTATGTCTAGAGGAGGAGAGGAAGAATGGTCCATTACCCAGGGCTGGGAGAGTTCAGGAAAAAAAGGGCAAGCATGTCTGTGCATCCTTGCGTGTGCATATACACACACATAGATTAAGTAAGTATCATTCAGAAATGCTAGGAATGTCAGCAGCTCCCGACTGTATTTTTGAGGCGTTTCGCAGCGAGTGCTCAGAGTGGTGCCAACGGGGAGGGAGGAAGCCGTGCACAGCCGGCACTGCCCGGTGGTTTGACTGATGAGTGGATGATTCAAAATTGCCCTTAAATACTGGGCTCAGAGCTAAGACCCTGCAGCTTCCACTAAAGGCAATGGTTTCTCCCGACTCTGTCTGCATGCTAGAAGCAGCCCGATGTCATCCCGAAAACCAGGGATCCTCCAGACACTTGGCCGTACACGTACCCTTGACTTACCTTTTCATGAAATCTGCTCTCAGGCTGTTAAATTGTCTTCAGTGTGATGAAATCTGCTAAAACCAATCCCACAGGGTTACTCTGTGTGTGCACACTACAAACTTTTATCTGTTTATGTCTGTGCCAATATATACTACATTTAAATATTTATAGGGTTTCAATACCATACATCTCTCCAATACCCTAGCATTGGGGTGTTTCATCTTTATTTAGCCTCATAACAGTCACATTTGCTTGCAGAGGCAGTTACCATCACCATTTAAAGATGTTACCCTCTCTTTATAGATGGAAAATATGTGCACAGAGAAATGAAATTATTTGCCCAGAGTCATATAGCAAGCCAGAATCTGAAACCAAAACTGCTGAGTCTTGACCCGAGCTGCCCACCTGCCTTTTCAAATCACTGTAAAAGGATCATCTGCACCACAAGAATAAGATAAAATGTAGAGATGTCCCCCACATCCATGACCTTACAAATACAATCATATCTTTATGTCCCCTTCCACCGCTCCTCCAGCAGTGTGGACATGCAGACGCACACACATGCTATGCTTTTCATTCAAAATGGCAGAAAATTATCTTTGAATGAAGTATATAATACTCTGATGGTATTTAATATTCTGATGCAAATGGACTGATTTAGCAGCATGCTTTCTGCCACAGGCAGAACAACACCCAGCAGGTTTAGTACATCAGAAGAACCTACAAGGGTCAGGCAAATGCTGCCCAAATAGTGATCCGTACCCAAAAGTACCGAACCTGTGGGGCAAAGGCACCCACTGGGAGCAGCGGGTGAGAGCCCAGGGTAAGGTTGCTGGGCAATACCTACCTGTGGGGTACGGCCGTCCGCAGAACTGGCTGTGCTTGTCCCTTACCCACCTCTGCTGGTGGCAGAGCCTGTGCCAACACACCCCATGATCCCCAGCTCTGCGAGGGATGTCCACAAACTGTCCTCTCATGTCCCAGGTACCTTCCCCTTTATGAAAAGCAGGAATCGGAGACAGCTGTGAACAAAGATCTGCAGAGAAACCCCCTGAGTTGTCTGGCACACTTACATATTACAAATGGATTGTGTGAAACTATGCATGAAGCACAGAACTATTTATTGAAGAGGAAAAAACCCTGAAGTTTCCCTTTCCTACATAAAGTATAATTTGCAGCCAGCAGTGGAGCCATGACAGCCTGCAGGATGGGGCAAGGCAGAGTTTTGTAGAGCAGCTTGGGGATGGCAGCCAGGGCACAAACATTTCAGTAGGATTTCTGGACCGATAAAGACAGACTATGCAGAACATGAAATCAAGCAAACAAGACTATGTGCCGTGCCCTGCGCTGAGGAATGCAAGGGGAAAGAGGGAACGGCTGTGCAGTGAGGTGGCCGTGCCCCACAAGCCCCAGTGGTCCCCAATATCCATCCCAGCAGATGAGCTGCCTGCACCAAAATCTGGGGCAGGAATTGCCCTCTGTGCTTCCCGGCATCTTCTTCCCTCTCTGCAGCCTCCAGCAACACAGGACTTTGCAGAGCACTGCAGACGAGCCAGGGAAATGCCACAGGCTGCGGCTGTTGCTCAGCAAAGGGAAAAGCCAGCTCTCCCTCAGCAAGAAGCGGGGAGGTAGCACCTCTCCCAGAAAAGGGGATGCAGTTGCCAGAGAGAAATATCTTCAGAGCAGTAATGGCAGAAGCACCAGGACAAACCCTCAGGTCAGTGACAGAGGTCTTGGAGTTTCCCTGTCCCTGGAACGCAGCCGAGCCCCCCAGCAGGGGAAGCCCATCCCCGACAGCGAGCTTGGACCTGGGCATTGCCAGCCAGGAGGTGGACAGCTTCCCGAGGATGCTCCCTCTGCACACGCTGATGCTCCAGCCCACTGCCTCTGCTTGTGGTGCCATGAGGACTTCCCAGCTCCCTGCCCTTGGTGGCCCCAACTAATGAGCGCAATGTTGGCTGCAAGCGCAAGAAAAGTGATTCAGTAACTCAGAACCCCCCACTCTAATAATCCTCCTGACATTTGCCTCTGCTTCATACACAGTACATAGCAGTAATTTAATCAAGGGCCTCATTCATAGGTTAGATCAATAGTGGGAGTTTTTGTGGGAGGCCAGTTCAGTGGAATGTGTGTGTTACCACTGAGGAAGATGAAGCAATTCATTGTAGCGTTGGCTCAAAGGGGAAGAAGTATTGACCTGCCAGATCAAAAGCCTTCAGTGCTACCGGGTACATAATGTGCTGCTGCAGGCTCAAAACTTAAGCAAAGGGGCAGCTCAGGAGGGTTTTACAGTAAATTTATCTCATTCACCTTTGCTTTGAATTAACCACCTTCCCTCTCATTTATGACAAGGAATTTAATGGGAAGGTAATTTCATGGGACTGTGCTCCCTCACCTCACATTACTTTACACTTGAAGACTTAATCAGGAACAAAGGTGGGCAGGCGGCAGCCGGCAGACCTTGTTAAACAGCCGCCCCGTACCCTGCCACTGCCTGCTACTCCCCCACCGCCGCGAAAGCATGGTCCTTATGGGACACGGGCACCAGGCACTTGCTCCTACCAGAGCCATCGCTCCTGCTCGGCATCTCTGGGATCTGCCGGGCGATCAGCCCTGGCATGGCGACAGCAGCTCCTGTCGGCACGGTTCAGCCAAAAGGGCTTTACAAAGGGCATAGGGAAGAGGAAGCACAAAGGGACTGTATCTTCCACCCTTTCACTTCTGTGTGTCTGGTTTTTTACCCAATATTTGGAGCCAGAGAGCATAAAGCTGTCTTTTGTACCACATCCCGCAAAGACCTGCTGCTGCCCTGTGGTTTGTGCTCCATCAGCCCTGACGGGCTTGCAGATCATTTCACAGAGTGGATGGAATTATAAAATTATTTAGATTCAAAGAGACCTTAAAGCCCACCCAGTTCCAACCCCCCTGCCACGGGCAGGGACACCTTCCACCGGACCAGGTTTCTCCAAGCCCCATCCAACCTGACCTTGAACGCTTCCAGGGATAGGGCAGCCACAGCTTCTCTGGGCAACCTCTGCCACTGCCTCACCACCCTCATCATAAAAAATTTCTTCCTTATAGCCAATCTAAACCTACCCTTTTTCAGTTTAAAACTGTTGCCCCTTGTCCAGTCGCTACAGGCCCTGGTAAAAGGTCAGCTTTAATAAAATACATGAAAAAGACTTAGCTGACAATCAGCATCCATATGTGCATGGAGCCATCTGTCATTTTTGCATGAGTGTTCGCACATGAAAAAGATGTTTCTCTCAACTTATTTACACATCTTATAATTCTAGGCTTAAAAAAAACATGTTGCATTCCATGGGGTTAGTTTTACCTACCTTGATTGCTGTACCACTCTCAATAACCTGAAATGATAGAAAAGCAACATCTAAATTTTGATTGAACTCAGTGAAAACTCACTAAAAATGTAACCTCTAAGCTCACCTGTGCTGTTTCAGGGCACCCGGTCCCAGCAATATCAGACCTACCTGACCATGGAGCCCCAGCTGTGCCCACAGCCATGGGGTCACCAGTCATGGCTCTGGTGTGAGCCACCATCCCTCCTTTGTTTCAAGTTCATGAAAAAAAAGCCTGACATGCCAGCCCTGAGTGCATTCGTCTTATCAGCCTGGGAAATGCGGTGGTGAGCACATTATCTAAAAGCATTATCTAAAAATTCATTTATTGCCACAACACCACCTTTTTACCAGAGCCCGTAGCAGGCTAGGGAAAGGTGTGACATCTGTGACAGGGGGTATTTCACTTCCAGTTTTCAAATGAAATGACATCCCCCAGGCACACTGGTGACGTGTTTTGTTGTCTTGACATTTCATAACAGAAGTTGGACAAACAACTGATATCAGTCCATTTAAAGCATTTAAAGCACTGAAAGTAATACCCATTAAAACCCTTGCTGAGTTGTACTTAAATGCAAAGGACCTTGACATTTTGTGAATTTAATTTAATACCATTGTACAGAGAAGCAATTACAGTTACATCGTTATGTGTAATAACCATGACTGGAGTCTCACTCTAATCAAGCGTGAAAGGGTATTATTTGGAAATCCTTGCCTATTGTCAGAGTCTTTTAACCTTCCCCTCCCTCCCCATTCCTGCACCCCCGCCAAAAAATATTAGAGCTTTTCTCTCCCCTATGCTCTGCAGAGCAACACAGGCAGTAAAGCCCAGAAGAGAAGACTTCAAAACACGGTTGTGTTGGTATTGTAGGGAAGAAAGGAACATTTGGGAAGGACAGGAGCATTTCTTGCCTGTATTGTCTAGAGATATTTATCCTGAATAAGGGTCTCGGGGAATAAGTTAGTAATATGTGTGAACCCACGTAGCAATGACCCCTGGAGAGAAGGGTTCAGTACGGGACGCGATGACAAAAGTTCCTGGGAGAGTGGCTGGGGGCAGAGGAGGGCAGAGCTCCGCGCCGTGATCCCTGCCAGCCCCACGAGCATCGCCACCAGGTCTGGACCCAGCCCTCCCAACCACCCCAAAGGTAGCCTTGGGAGCATGAGGCAGTCAGAAAACAGGTATAAAATAGTTCTCCTGTGCAAGCCCTGCTTCAGGCAGCTTCCTAGGCTTTATTGCCTAAAAACAAGCACCCATCAAAAATGCACAGTGTGGGTGAAGTGTGCTCCATGCCCATCACAAGCATGGGATCGAGGAAGAGGGTCCTCAAAATGCACCTACGCAGCCTAAATCCCCGTCTTGTACTCCCCAGCATGGCGATGTCCCAGCTGCCCCTCGAGGGACTTCTTGGAGCTCATTTCCCTTCATCTTCATTTCAGTTTGCAAAGTTTCACCATCAAAAAGCACCAAGTTTCCCAGGAAAATCTTCCTGTGGCAGTGGGGTGAGCTGTGGGACAATAAGTGACTTTGTTACTGCTGGTTTGGTCTGATTAAATGCAGATTTATATAAAACAGTGAGCTATTTCAAAATAAGATACTGAGTATTAGATTATTAAAAGTCTATAATGTTCAAATGGTTCCACCTTTAGCAGCAGTCCCCTCCCTCTTCCCTCTGCCAGAGTTTACTGCATGGGCAACTGGAGGAGGATGTATGTGACTTTATATATATATA
>NW_009611296.1:0-25003 GCF_000690535.1 Cariama cristata
GGCTGGGAGCAGCACCGTGTGTCCGTGGGCCTCGCTGGCTCACTGCAGCTCCCAGCACCCGCAGAACTGGGCACAGCTCATTCCCTGTGCCCAGTCTTTACACTGAAGAGCAGGGAAAGAACAACGCATCTCGGGTGTTTTCAACTTGCAGGCTTGCCTTGGCGTAAACCAGAGCCTTTCTATAGTTCTGTGGGGGAGGAACCACACAGGTTACACCAGGCAGCCAGTACTTAGGGTGCTGGGATCAGTCTGTTAGTTCTTGTGTTGGGGATCCCAGCTCCTGAGGGATCCTGTCACCAGGGCTCAGTGGCTGGAGAGGATCTGCGCTGCTGCTGTGGGGTGCGCCCGAGCCAGAGACCCCACACCTTGGGAGGTGCCCCCACGGCTCCTCTCCTGGAGCTGCTCCACTTCTTGCAGCAAGAGAAGCTGTTACTGAGCCCCTTCCAACCTGGAGCTCTCCTGGAAGGGGTCCCTGAGCCAAGGGGGTCTGTGGGTGTTTCAGCTCTCCCTCAGCCTGGGAGCAGACTCAGCCTGTACTTAAATGCTCCTCAACTGAACTGTCTGAATCTATCACATTGCTGAAATCAGTTGATGTCAACGGATTGCAGAGAAGAGGGAGGCACAAGAGAAACATCTTGGTAAAAAAACCCTGGTTACAGGGATGCGCCAGTGCAGTCGTCGGAGTTCAGCCCCAGCCATACCTGCCCGGGTGGGAGCACGGAGATGTCGGCTCCACACTTTCCTTTGGCTGAAGTTGCTTAAATCAACTGATCTGGGAACAAAACCAGCAGCATGTGATTTACACGACTGTTTGTGTGCCAGGATCAGCTCAGCCAAAGTGAGTAACCTCTGAGCATAACAGAGCCTGAAAAATGCATTTGGGGAAAAAAAATATTTAGCAAATATTTGGCAAAAGTAAAAGTGTGTTATGGGCTGTTTGCTTGCAAACTAAAAATAGGACCAAGTTATCAGGTAACATCTCTGCAGAGTGCTCTAGGAAACATTGGACTGGTCTGAGCAGGGTGATAATAAAGTGTTGCCAACTTGAAAATGTAGTTCCTAAAGATTTTGATAGTGCTAAAAGTGGCAAGACATTATTCAACTTTGACTTCAGTTCATCAGTGTTTAGTACCAATACAGCTAGTGATAAAACCAATTTAGTACAAGAAAGTTGTTTTGTTATCTCTTCTGTAGAGAGAAATCAACCACTCCAGTTTTTTGTTTTGGAGTGTGGAACACCCTGAGAAATACCAAATGACAGATTTTAACAAGAAGAAAGTTCCCACCTGAACTCACTCCTTTTGCTTTTTTACCCCAGGTGGTGGAATAGGGTAGGGAGAGGGGAAAACCAAGAATTTTGTTTATGAAATGATGAGATTTCTATGCTGTCAGGGAGCTACTGGTTTAGTACAAGAACATTATTGTAAATGTAAGAACTTGAAGCAGGTCTTGGCATGATGCTGCATTTCCCTCCTCCTCCCGCAGAGCCTTGCCTGGGTGTTTGTGTTATTTCAGAGCTGCTCTGCCGGGTCACACCGACTTTCACACCACCACCACCTCCCTCCTTTCCCCTTCCATCAGCAGCAACCCTTGGCTCTGCCTGCTCGATCTGCACGAATACCAAGCATGAGGCCCCCCGGGTTGTATCTGAAGAAGCAGGTGATGAACACTCATCCCCGAAAGGGCAAATTTACTAAAGGGCCAGGAGGGTTTTTCCTTTGCTTCATTACAGCAAATTGCTCCACTAACACATTGCAGCCAACTCCATGGGACAGGAGAAAAACCACAAGGTTCTGCTGTTAGATACTTCTTGGATACTTACCCAGGTGCTTTTCTTCACATTACTACCAAGGCCATCTGTTTTAAAAGTATATCTGTCCAGATTACCATTTTACCTGTTCCTGCTAGTTGTTCTGCACCTGGAGGCAGTCATCTGCCGTTCTGTTGTCACAATTCTCTTCACAGTGATTATGTTTAATGCCGCATAAAGGAGAGTTATGATTCCGGTGGTAAATATGCAGTGAGATCAAATCTTGACTCATAAAATCAGGTTTCTTTAAGTAATTCCTTCTCGATCCCAGCTATACTCTGATGCAATGCACTTCTTAGAGTTACTTTTGCTTTGCTATTGTAACCACAGCCAGGAAGAATTTCAACCTTGATCTGCCTGGACAGTTTTAAGGTTTGTTCTTCCTTGTGTTGTGATGATGCTTCAATCACTGATGGGCTGCTCTGTGCTGTTAGATGGATGCCTGCTCTTGTGCCCAGCAAAGTGTGTTTGTTTAGGATATCTGCTAGAGAAGTTTTCACAAAGGCTAAATACCTTCTTCTGAGCAGAATGGGCTGCACCATAACATCTCTGCTATTTCTGCTCTCAGTTTTCTCGGGCAGGGATACAGGCAGCCAGGTATGTTCGGCTGCAGTGGATGCCCAATTATTTTTTTTTTCAGGGTACTGTCCTGTAAAAGAAGAACTTGGAATTACACTAGTGATTACTCTGGATCTATGTTCTTAGCTCCTTAGCTTGTCCCTTTTGGTTTGGTGTTTTAAGTAGAAAGCACATAATTTATGGAGTATACCGGTATGATGTCTTGGAGATCAAACACCAAGAAGAAAAAAATCTAGATGAAAGTCCCCTGGAGGTGTTTTTTTTATTAATACATTAATTAAGAATACCGAAACAAGTGTGTATGCCATCAGTCAGCATGCCTTAATTATATTTGGTCATCCTTTGTTGAGGTTCGTGGTCATTAACTGCTGTAGTGGCAATACAAGTTCAGGCAAAATTGTGCTGATGAGGGGCATGCTATCAGCTAGACAGAGGGAGAAATCATCTGTGCTCATTAAAGACAGCCATGAAACATGATTTTGCAGCTGTTTAGTTTTTTTGTTGTTGTTGCCATGCCGTAATGAATCCCAAAATACCAATGGCTACAAGGCAAAGGCAACGAGGTTTCACTGGCTTAGAGGATAAAGCACTGAAAGGAGATCTGGGCTCAGTTTTCAGATCCGGACAACTCTGAGCACATCACATCCCCAGCCAGCGTATGGGAAATGTTCAGATGACGGCAGCTCCTTGCTGATGCCGCCAACCTGCAGGCTGTCACCACATGAAGAAGCTAAAGACTTTTCATGAGAGCCTTAGCAAATGCATTTCCTTTCTGAATCTACCTGCTATTGAAGGGAAAGGTGCAAAATTCATCAAACGGAACAAAACAACCTGAGAGTCAAGATTAATGTTCACACAAAACCAAGAGAAGAGCCCTAAACCACTAAAGAAGCAGACTGACAAACTGCTGAGGTTTCGCTGACTCCTGGGGACAGCACAGCAGCAAGAGGAGACCATTACAGCCGCTCTTGAAGGTGACTGGAAGAGCTGTCCCCCTCCTGGGAAGACACACAAAGGTCCCTCAAGAAAAACCTTTGGGTACACCAGGAGTGCCAGCAGTGGATAGCTCGAAGAACCTGAGGCCCTTGGCGAGCAGGGATTTTTGTGCAGTCGGTTGTCCACACAAAGCAGCTCCTCTTCCTCAGTCCTTCTCCCAAGGCTCCTCCTGCTCTAAATGCAATGGAAGGAGCAATGGGCTTGAAGAATTTACTGTGTAATTTTATAGTCAACAATTCCAAGGATATGTACTGTGGGGAAAAAGGCAGTAACTTTACAAGTAAGATGTCCATCCTCATTTTTTATAGTCCTAGGATGAGAGCCACACGACTGCTTTTCCTGACCTTTCCCTCCTGAGTGGCAGCACTCGTTCTTTTTACTGTCCTCCTATTTTTGCAGTCCCAGAATAAAAATTTTGCTTTTTGGCCCAGATTGAATGTTGCTGAGCCAGGCTGGACTGCTCTTGGGGAGAAGTGCCTTCCCAATCTCAGCACCATACTCGGTCCCCAAGATGCAGTTCCATGAATATGAGTTTATATCCACCAACTGCCCCATCCCACCACCTGTTTCCTTTATAATCTTCCCTTCAAAGATACTAGCTAACCAGCCGGGTCACACAGTGTCTGGGTTGCAAGAAAATGCAATCTTCCAGAGATCAAAACCCTCATGACCCAAGAGAAGTGTGGTGCTGCTTTGACTTCTCCTGTATTTCCCCCTCAAATAATCTGAGGTTTAATACAACTAAGTATTTTAAAATTAGTGTCAGCACAGAGTTGCAAAGTCTGCTCTTTGGCCAGAACTGGATTTTACCTTTTCTTGTATAAGCACTAGTCCAATCCTACTTAATTCACAAGGAGCATGGTCTCGGCTGACCTCTCCCTGCAGTGTGCTGCCAGGGACTGCAATGATGGTTGGACTCGATGATCTTAAAGGTCCTTTCCAACCTAAACGATTCTATGACCCTTGTGCTGTGCCCGTGGCTGCAATACCTAACCTCCAAACACCACGGTAGCATATTCAGAACCTCCCTGCCTCTTTCTCATCTCCATCTTCAATCAAGCATTTGCTTGAGCTTTGGCAGCTCTCTCAGCTTTACCATCCCTGCCGCCCTGGATTTTTGATTTCTCTGGTACATCTCCTCCCAGCCACAGAGTCACATGAGACACCTACTTCCCATCTGCACATTTCCAAATCAGAACAGCGTATTTATGATTACTGCTGGTAGCTGGAGGGGCTTCTACTCTCCCCCACTGCAATTTTTCTCGCCCAGAGAGAAAGCGCAGCAACCAGCCCATGGAAGTGTTTGCATTCCTCTTGGAGACAAGAAGCCTTTTGCATGCTTACGTGATACAGAATTTTGCTTGGGCTTGAAACGTATAGGTGCAATGTGGGCTGGGTGTTTTTGAATCCAGATTCATGCCTCCAGATTGTTATGGAAACCTAACCATCAGGGGACGGGAATAAAAGCTGCTGGGCACATCCTGCTTGAGCACCTTCACCACGGTCTGCTGGCCAGACTTGGGAGAGCTCTTGGGGAGATCGGTGTTTTGAATCTCCACTCTTTTATAGCAGATGCTTTAAAATTTTTATAGTGGAAAACTTTATATACTTAGACCATGTTTTGACAAAGAATGAAAAAATATTCCTGTGGATCAAGCATGCCACAGAAACAGGGTGTTGGAAATTTTCAACCCTTTTCAGATTGTCTAATAAAACATATTCTACCACCAAATCTGTTCAGTTGCCTGTGTCCTGAAGCTGCCCACTGAAGTTTGGATTTCTTGCAGAAAAAAGGTGCTCCTCAGACAAAAAGCACAATTCAAGGTGAGAGGAAGGGGATTCAGAAACACTAACAGAAGAATAATCTTGAGAGACAGAAAAGAAACAGCTTATTTCTTTCCATTGCGGTCTTCACATCTGTGTGCACACGCCTGACCCAATGGAAAAGTGTTATCAGACGTGGTCCTTTCCATCTTGGAGTTCATTGATTTTTTTTCCTAGGGTTTTGTTGGTTGTTATGGAGGGTTTTGTTTCCCCACCTACACAGCTGCCGATGTTCCCTGGGAGTTCTCAATTGGTTCTGCCAGGCAGTAAGTGGCATTTGAATCTATCAGACTGAGACTGTTTCTATGTAAACAGGGAGACCTGTGAAACATCGCAGGGGAGCTTCAGATAGGAAGAGCCAGGAGCTATCTTTGGTTCTGGGTTCTGAAAGCACCCAGAGCTTGCACGGGAGTGAATCGGGGCTGAGTCAGTCCCTCAGCCTCTCCAGGCACCCTCTGCTAAGCGACAGCAGAATTGCACCAAACTGGAGTTTAAAGCTTTCGGCACTAATGCCAGGTCTGCTTTCAGTCTGATTTATATGCGCTGTTTGGTCAGTCTTTCAAAATTATCTTCTAGCGTTTTCTGTGTCGGTTTTTGGACAGAAAGCTAGGAGGAAAGGCGGGTTCTGGATTTGCGTATCTTTGGGGGAGCTGGGAAGAAGAGGGTGTTATCTGCCCTGCTCCTTGATTTCACAAGAAAGGAAAATGTGCGTATGACAGGTTATGGAGAGGGAGTCAGTCAAATGGCAAAGTTTGCTTGCCAAGTCGCACAGGAGGCATGCAAGAATTAACATTTCTCATCAGCAGAGGAAGGACTGGTCTTGTTACCGGCAGGTTTTGGACCCAAATGGTCCACATGCCGGGGCATTCAGACTCCTTTGCTGCGAGAAAGTTTCTGCCTCTGACTGTGACGCGTGATGGCCATCACCCTCTCTCCTCTCGTTTGTGTTTCCCAGTGGGATGTATGCCATCTTACTGCCGTGCAGCCTCCCGTCTTCACAGTTACATCCAGCCCTGACCCCGCTGCATGGAGCTTCTGAAAATTAAACAGGTACCACCATCTGCTGGGATGAGCACTTGGGCTCTCTCGTTGTGCAGTTCTTTTGTTCAGGTGTTGATCTCATCACATGTGCTAACTGCATAATTCAAACACAAATTCTGACTACAGATAGAAAATTAAATGAAGTGTAAAACTTAATCTCCTTGAATTCATGCTTTCCTTCTCTCTTTTTCTTCCTTTTTTTTTTTTTTTTTTCTTTCTAGGAACAAGATGTCCATGAAGTTTAGTCTTTTGCAGCCTTAAAAGGAAAACTGAGGAGTAAAAGTTATGGATCCTTTGTACTTTTCCAGCACATTTACCACGGAAGCTAGTTCCAGCAATGTGAATTCCTCACTGCTGACAAATGTGACAGAGAATGGGATGTTCTCAGAGCAGCCCTCATTCAAATACATCCACAAAGTCCTGATTCCCATCTGTTACCTCCTTGTATGTGCAGTCGGACTCAGTGGCAACACATTGGTCATTTACGTGGTTTTGCGCTATGCCAAGATGAAAACAGTCACCAATATATACATCTTGAACTTGGCCGTTGCCGACGTACTCTTCATGCTGGGCCTGCCCTTTCTGGCCACCCAGAACGCCATCTCCTATTGGCCTTTTGGCTCCTTTTTGTGCAGACTGGTTATGACTGTAGATGGTATTAACCAATTCACTAGTATTTTTTGTCTGACTGTGATGAGCATGGACCGCTACCTGGCAGTAGTTCATCCCATTAAATCAACCAAGTGGAGACGTCCCAGGGTGGCCAAGCTCATCAGCGTGACTGTCTGGACGTTCTCGTTCTTGGTGGTGCTTCCAGTCATCATCTTTTCAGATGTGCAGGAAGATTTTCACACCTGCAACATGAACTGGCCGGAGCCTGTCAACATCTGGTCAGCAGCGTTCATCATTTACACATCGGTCCTTGGTTTTTTTGGTCCTTTGTTGGTGATCTGTCTGTGCTACTTGTTGATTGTGATTAAAGTCAAATCTTCGGGGATCCGAGTTGGGTCTACGAGGCGCAGGAGATCAGAGAGGAAGGTGACCAGGATGGTGGTGATCATTGTGGTGGTCTTTGTGTTTTGCTGGCTCCCATTTTATGTGATGAACATTGTTAATTTGATATTTATACTGCCAGAAGACCCTGTGTTGGTAGGGGTGTACTTCTTTGTGGTGGTCCTGTCCTATGCAAACAGCTGTGCCAACCCCATTCTTTATGGATTTCTTTCTGACAACTTCAAGCAGAGTTTTCAGAAAGTCCTCTGCCTCCAAAAAGGGAATGGTGTAGAGGATGGTGACCCTATTGAACACAGGCAAGAGAACAGCAGCCGCTTGCAGGAATCAATGTTAACCCAGAGAAATATTGAATTCAATGGACATATGCAGACTAGCAAGGTCTAAGGGCATGGTTCGGTACTGCAAAGCACTTGTAGACCTAGAGAACTTGGGGATTTAATGGAGAGATGAATTCATAGCAAAGCTAAAATCTGGAGATCCACAAGCTCAAATAAATGTACATAGACTTCTCTTCACTCCCCACCCTTTCCCAGCTAAAAGTCTTATGGGCTATAATGGGCTGTGTGAAGCTCTTATGGTGTTTTAGCTAAAAGTCAGACGTGTGTTACCACTTTCTGTACTCTAGAGACCTGATTTACTGGTGCACACTGCCAGCTTTGTACTGCTCTAGTGGTGCAGAACAACACTAAACCTGTTTTAACCAGCTTGTTAAGCTGAGTTTATGGCTACTTTGCACTGTTGGGATCAGCTGAAAGCAGAAAACAGGTCAGATAATATCTTTGCAAGTCTTCAAGGGGATCTCTTAAAAGAAAAACACTATTTCTTAAGAGGAAGTGCCATATAAAAAGGCCACAGCACTGATCTTGAAATTGTGTATAAGCCACGGTTATAAAGTGCTGTGTAGTCCATTTACATCGTTTTACTGTCAGTAACCCATACAAGAGATCCATAGTATGCAGGAATCTTTCAAGCACAGTAAGAAAGAATAAAACAAGACTAGGAAAACACTGTTGAAAGGATTCAATGTATTCATAATACTTTCACATTCTAAACCAAACTGCATATAAAATGTAGTGTAACCACTTCATTATCATGTAAGTGACGATGATCGTGAAGTCCTGGAAAGCTGTTGTGTATATTTATTGGTTCTGAATGTAAGTATGGACGTGAATATAAACTGTATTTTCAGCAATTAAAACAAGTTCAATCCCCTTCTGCCTATCCATTTCATGGCTTTGCCAAGCACTGTCAGCCACTGCAAAAGAAAGACACAGCTGAGTCTTTGATGTTTAAATCATCGTAGATGCAACACAGTTTAGTATGGTAGGGCCAAGCACAGGGACCTGTGGGGCTCTGTCCTGCTCACACACCAAAAGGAAAGTCACTGTGCCTCCTGGTGCTTGGGAGCTCAGCGGACACGCGGAGATCAAATGGCTGATGTGAGACTGTACAGCGGGATGAGGGGAGCGAGGAAGAGCATCCAGACCCCATTCCTGGCTCGTATCCGATCCAAGCTACTTGCAATGTAAAACGAGGACTCTTCATACACAAAAAGGAAGAAAGCAAATTAGATACTTGTTTTAATCCAGGCAGTAACTATTTAATCTCTTTAGAAATTGCTTTCTATCAGCACTGTCACCCACACAGGTCAAACAGTCCTTCTGTAAGGAAATTTGTTTGTACATAGTAGCAAGCAGGGCAGGGGATACAAAAGAAGCTGAGATGCTGTATCTCAGCTGTCCTTCCAACCTTTGGTGACCTTCTAGAGCATCTCTAAGGGACGTGGCTAAGCCCTGGCACCAGCAGTAAATATCAGCCTGGTATTTGTACAAGCAATGTAGATTATTCAAATAACTCTTCTAAACAGAGCATGATGCTGATGTGGTTCCCTCCTAGAGCACAAGCCAGAGAAGGGTGGACAAGAGTGATTAAAGTGAGAGGCCCCATGTTCACATTACTGAAGATTTTGGCATTGGAAGCCTTCCAAAATGAGATCCAGGTTGCAGTCCCCTCCCTGTTATACCTTTGCAAAGGCTCGACAAGTTCAGCTGAGGACCCTGAAGATGTTGTTTCAAAGCCAAGTTACCGTTATCAGCTAGTCCATGGCAGCTTGTTTCCATGAGCCCTTTTGACTGAGGGCCTGGGAGCAGAAACTTGTTGCTTCCCTTAACCGTCCTTCTCAGGAACCTGTAGTTCCCGTCCAAACCACGTCCTGGCACACACCGTTCAAACTCTACTCACATGTTGGGTCACCTGCGCCCGCCATCAGTGCTAAAAGCACGTCTAATTTGTTAAAACATGGCACTATGGTACACAAATACTCCTCCTTAAGATGCTCTGCAGGCGGAGAAGTTAAATCCCTGCCCAGAGATCTAGTCATTGTGCTTCTTAACAGGCTAAAACTGACCCTGGATCTACTTGTCTTTCCATCAGTCTTAGCAGGCAAGTTCCTTTTTGGATTTGTGATCATACCTAAGATATTTCTAATCGATGTCTGTCAAGCATGTGTTTCTATTCAGTGATATATATTCCCAAACAGCCCATACATCTATCTTCATTTCAACAACCACAGTGGAGGAATGAAAACAAACTCCAGGGAGGGTGAAAACAGAGTAAAACCTGTCCATCCTTCCAGGCTGGTCCAGGAAAACATTGTGCATCTGCAAATACAAACAGCAAAATTGTGCTATGTCCAAAAAATCAGCCTGGAGTGAGAGGCAGGGGATACTACAGGGAGGTCACAGTATGGACCAGAAAGCTGCAATGGTCTGTGTGTGAAAATGGAAAAAGCAGGACAACAGCCAGAGCAAACTACATTTTGTTCTGTAGGCTGACTCCAGCCAGCAGGACCTGTAGCTCAGGGTGGGCAGAGCCTTCGCTCCCACCCAAGGGTGTCCCCCCTCATCTGGGCAGACGGAGAACAGACCTTCCTGCGTGACCACTAACCCTGAGGACCAAGCACAAGAAGCAGGGCGATGGCCTGAGCTAAAACCACTCAGGCCTTAAAACTACTTACTCCTGATGCAACTATTTAGCAGGAACTGATAGGATGGACCGATGCCCAAACAAGTTCTTGCCCCTACCCACTGTTGCTGTATATGTATGCACCATTTTCCTTCTTCGTGACATAGTACATGGCCACACTCATATACCCCGAGCACAAGAGCGCTAGAACTCACCAGATATACAATGAGAGACAATTGCAGGATGTATCCAGCGCCCAGTCCTTGGTTTGGGCCATTAGTAGGTACATCTGGGCTTCCCGCAGTAGCAGGCTGTAGCCCACCTTCCATACACCTCCACTATACCGCGGCTGTTAATTCAAAATCACAGCACGACTGACTTTACATTGATTAATTAAGTCATGCAATATCTATTATTTCCAAAATTATCAGGCTGTTCCAGGCATAAATCAACTCTCCTATCAGTTCTTGAGACACATGGAGTAATTAGTGCAGGCCTTTATGTCATCTCTACCAACTCCATCTGCCTCCAGTTGATTAGCCAGAAGTTCTTCTCCAGTGACAGAATTAGAAAACCCCATTTTAGTTCACAGTTCATTTTGCAAGCAGCAGTAATAATTAATGCTCTCACAGAGGGAGGGTGCCCCATGTACGCAGTATTGGTAGCTTGCTCTGCAGAAGCACAGGGATGCATAATTCAAGTCAAAGTGTGCTGCTGAGTACATCTATGCCATCATACACCACCAGCCTGATCCTGTGGAGCATCTGAGCTCTTTAGCACAGGGAAAATCAGCAGAATGAAGAAACCAGAGGATTGTTCACACTAGCAGCAGAGCTGAGCAGAGCTGGTTGCTCTCACCAGCTATACGTTGTATTGGTATTTGCCATGGAAGTAGCAAGACACAGGTATGAGCAGACAGTAGCTGAAATGGCAAGGCAAGATTTAGGAATTTGCCCCTGAGGCTGTAAAACTCTGCCTAAGTCATTTCACTCCTTGTACATCAGTTTCTGTATCCGTAAAACTGGGAAGAATGGTACTGACCTCTGTCATACAGCGTTCAGGGTGAAAGCACCGAAAAAAAGAAACCCTTACAATTTACTGTCTCTTCCCAATGTGCTTGGAGCTCCATAAAAATCAGAGCTGGCAGCCCTGTAGAGAGGCAATGCATCAGGGACCAGAGGGGAAGGCTGTCACCACTGCCATCCTCACTAGGATTTTCCTATGGCTCCCTGAGAGAAGGGCTGCTTGGGTATCTCAGTCTTCATTTTTAAGAGAAATCATTTCACTTGGGGATTATGAAGTATTACTGACAAACTTGAAGCAAGTGCACCCAACAACCTCGAAAGCAGCAGCCCAGCAGAAACCCTTGATATGCTCAGGACTGGCAGCAACACCACCAACAGAATTAAAATGTACAAGGAGCAACAGTCTCATACTTGGCCTTTTACATTTTAAAACAAGCTTATAGGTGGGGCGTAGACCAGCGTATGGCATAGAGAAGTTGTGAGCTGGGCACTGGTTTGCCAGAAGGCTGCTCAGAATGGAGACGGGGGAATTTGGAGTCAGACAAAACCACCGGCAGACTCCGAGTGGTGGTTTGAGGCCAGAGGGTAGAGAGCATCCCCTAAACATCCCTCCAGACGTTTCATCCCAGAATCGGACACCCCTTTTAGACATCTTTCAGACTGAGGTGTATCAGACCCATAGGGATTGTGTGAGTGTTACTTTAACACAAAAATAAAAACACATTGCTAGAATAAGGCACACACCTAGAGATCAAGCAATGTAATGAGAAGCAGATGGAAGAATAAACTCCAAAACCAAAGAAAATAAAAACCCTCCTCAGCGGATTAGGTAAGAACACAGAAGAACTGAATACTCACAAGACTAACACTTGAGTAAAAATTAAAAGAGTTGAGATGTTAATAATTTCTGGGTAACTTCTTATTTTCTCTTCGGGGAAAAAGCTAATATTCATTTCAAACCTCTCTGAGCATGGGAGAGAGCTAAAGAGGTATGATAAATGAAGATCCAGAGTTTTATTGCTCTGCCACATTAATCTGGTGCAGTATCAGGAGACACTAGTGTAACAATAATCTGGTGCATTAGGGATACTCTGTTTTTCTTTCCATTATGATTTTATAACATGCTGGAAAGGAAAGCCAACAACATTTCATGCCGAGACGCTTTATAAACATTAATATTGTGCTAACAAAAGCATCATCTCTTACCACAGAGGAAGAGTTTTAGTGCAAACTATAAGCTCTTTGTGTACTCAGTGAAATCTCTTTGTTCTTTTCTCTGACTCAAAGTCAGGTCAGCATGTATTGTGTGGAGTTACCGTGCGCTAATCATCTACCGTGGTCTTCAGGCTTATGCTACAGAGGTCGTCTTCACTTTTCTCCGTTAAAACATTCTGGACAAAGTATCAAATTTGTGCATTGAATGAACCAAATCCCCAAATATTTTCTGTATTTTCTGGGTCCTAAAAAGTCCTTTTTTCAAGTAATCTGGCTGTTGCTTGTGACGGTAACTCTCAGGTCTCTCACCTGCTGTGAAAAGCCCTCCCAAGCCCTCCTCACCGGGCTGTTATCTCAGCCCCTGGTTCATTTCCCGGGTGGCAGCACTGTCCCCTTGGGGAGACAGAGCCTTCAGCCCCTGGGACCTCGGGGCTGCTCCACTGGCCTGTTCAAGCTAGCCCTGGAGCTTACTCCCACATCAAGACTGAACAGAAATGGAGCAAATCCGTGCTGATTTCAGTCTGAAATCAAATTTGCAGTCCGTGATGAAGGGTTATACCTTGCTAACCATCTGTTTTTTTCAACAGCCTGTTTGATGCTCTGACCACAAGTGACGACCAGAAAGGCACAAAGGATGC
Organism: Cariama cristata; assembly: GCF_000690535.1. Taxonomy (NCBI): domain Eukaryota; kingdom Metazoa; phylum Chordata; class Aves; order Cariamiformes; family Cariamidae; genus Cariama; species Cariama cristata. The sequence continues at coordinate 13,107 of NW_009611296.1, forward strand.
TGAAAAGCACGATCTATCTGCTGATCAAGCCAGGGATCCTCTTGCCCTTGATTTCAAAGGACACTGGTCTTAAGAAAGCACTGAAGGTTAACCGCTTGCAAGAATGGCACCAGAATGCAGAAAAACTCAAAAGTGTTGGAATTTCTTCCTCATTCCTCTCTTGACTTACAACAGGGGAGCAGGACTTGACTTATATTAATTTGCCTTAAAAAAAATAAAGAAAACATTTTAGAAATGTGTGCAGCATGTACCCATGAAATTAAAAAAAAAGCTTTCCAATAGGCTAATGACTGATTTGTTTTCTAATTTAAAAAGAATCACAACTAATTTTATTTATTAAGCAGACAGTAATTGTCACGCTCCAGTGAATGAATAAATGTGCATTTCAGAAAGAATTCTTGTTTTGCAAACACATTTAATGTAATGCAACATATTCCCATAAAAACAGGGGAACTAATGAGGAAGGGATGACTCTCGCCTGTCCTGCACTCTCTGCGAAGAAAAGATGGGCTTGTGCTTACGGTGTCAACTTAGGACTCCACAGCTCTTGGTTCAGTTCCTAATTTTAACCTTACAGCTTTGTTTGATGTGAGGTAGGTTGTGATTCCCAAAGTTTTCCTCCCTTAAAACTAACCCAGTGCTTCCTTTCTCATGCCTGTCCTGCACGGCAGAGAGATCTGAAAGTCCCGTCACAAAGTGTGTGTTCAGTGCCAGCACCACAGAGTTCACATCAGTTTTGACAAAGTCTTGCAGGAATAATCGTTTTTTATGAAAAGGATGAGCTGTGCAGCATTGATTTTGTGTCTTTTTGAGATAAACATCCTTTCTCTTATTCAGCTGGGGGTTTTGCTGGTAAAAGTTGTGCTACATGGTCAATCAGGTGGCTCTCGTCGACAATGCGTCTCCAGAAAATTTGCAGCTTGCTCTGGGCACTGTGAGCCTGCTTGTCATTACCCTCTCCAAGAGGGATTACTTTGAAAGAAAATTGAGTTTCAGTGTGGCTCTCTTGGGGCAAAGAGGATTGAACAGATCACACAAACTGGGCCTTGATGGACCATCCAACAGGGTAACACACCATCCATCAGTAGCACGGCCAGGATGATGATGCTAAGCCCTGCCAAGCAATACCCCCATGTAACCTGGGTAAGGACTCAGTGTCACAGATACCAGGCATGTGCAATACTCGGCAGCCACAATGGTGATTAGGCAAACAGTATATGAGTCAGATAACTTTTCCCAGCACTTAGGGATTATATGTGTGTGTGGTATAGGCTAGAAATAATATTCTCACTTTATGGAGAAAATGCAGGTAATTTGTACACTGTGACAGAAGAGAAGGAAAGAAATCTGGGTAAAGCCTTGGGAAATCACATCTCTGAATCACATGAAGGAACATTTCAGCATATAGCATGCAGTAGGGTCTTTGATATCCTGAATGCTGAAATAGGAATGAAACCCAGGCTGCTGGAGCCTGTCTTAGTCCTTCTGAAGTCAGACTTCCCCTTGATATATGCTCTGTCTTATCTGTTGTGGTCCATGTTCGATCGCACTCAGCCTCATCCGCAATTTCCCTCCGTATCTCTGAGCCACGGGCACATTTCCTGCCCTCCAAGCAGGGCTACGTGAGCAGGGTCCTGCTCTGCTTCATGTCTCGAGGCATTTCATCCAGACCTCCTCAAAACCCCTACACTTGTCTGAACTAAAATGAAAAAGAAAAATGAATCCTTCCTTTCCTCCTCCCTGCAAATCGCCAGTATAGCCAGGCATTTGGGGCTTTTATAAGAGGTTTTGCATCCAATGTCAGTGCAGGTTTTACTCTTCAGCAGCCTGTTTGGAGACTTGCTACCACCCCGTCTGTCGGAGCAAGCTAACTCCCACCAACAGGGCCACAGGACCAGAGACCTTCAGTGGGTGAGTTATCAACTGCACCTGCCAGGTTGGACCGACGACCGATTTCGAAGCGTCAGCCAGTGGAAGGATTCTGCCAGCGCTTTATAACCAACCATGCCTTATCTAAATAGTATTGACTGATTTTATTCTCTGCCGGTTGCTAATGACTGGCAAATAAATGACTGACCGTGCTGTGAAAATACAGAAAGGATTACAAAGCGGCAGCATGAGCTATGAGAAATAGGTCGTTTCTGTTGCTAAAATAACATTAAAAAGGCAGGGAACTGTTTTTGCCAAATTCTCTCTATGTGCATCAAAAAATAATGCACGCTCCTAGTTTGCACTAGAGCAGAGTCTCTGGTTAAATAGACTGAGCAGAGGACACAGCAGGATTTCAGCCGGACTGACTCATCTTCCTCTCAACCCAGGCATGCTTGAAAAACACAGGGCTGCTCCTTATCACAGGAGGTCAAAGGAACCAAGTCAAACTGTGCTTTCTCCTGCCCTTGAGACAATCCAGAGTCACTCTGCTGAAGCCAACGGTGCTTGGGGGGGTCACTGGAACCAAAGCGTGACCAACTTTAATGACCATCATCAGCTCTTCTGGTCTACAGTGAACATTATCCCTCCTGCTGTTAGTGTGGTTTGTTGTGGTACAGCAGCTGGAAAAGGTGGGATGTCATTTCTCTGGATGCAACCCAATCCCCTGCTTTGGACAAGGCCTCATTTGCAAGAAGACTGTCCCCAGCATCTCGCTCAGTGACTCTTGCTATCGGGCCAACTCTGGAACTGATGTTGCTGAGAGCTCTAATTTTTGTGCACTGAGCTACAGGAGATCTAATACTGCAAAACAAGATACGTGATGGTTTGTACTCCAACATCTGGAGTTTTGCTGGCCGCCTGATGCACGCACTTTCCTTAAGGATGTAAAACACAAGGAGGAAAAAAGAGTCTAGGCTGAAAGGGTGAATATTGTTCTGGCTAGACCTCAAGGCAGGGCTCACAGCAACTTCACTGGGGGCTGCAAACAGCAGGAGTTGCTGGCATGCACTCACCGAGGAGCAAGATCCATCTTGCACTGCAGCCCAGGCGCATGAAGATGGTGTTTTCTGTATGTGGCACAGTTCCTCTTACCTTCGAGGGATCAGGAGTGTGCTGGGGAGGAAGACAAGCAGGGATCAGCTTGGTCCCAGCCTTGCTTTGGTGCCTTTCGGTGAGTTACAACAGCTGCAAAACGTCCCCGGTTGTGGCACTGAGACGACAATCAGCAACATAGAAGCTGACAGTGGATAATTCCTCTTTAGACATCCAAAAGCTGCAAGTATCAAACAACTTACGTAGCAAAACTGAAGCCTTTACCTAACGCCAGGGACAACACAGGCACCTGGTTTTGGGGTGGGCTGCTGGGGCGAGGGAGCGGTGATGCTCAAAACGAGGCACAAAAGGGCTCACAAAATTAAAGGGATGGCAGCAACGAGTAGGGCCATATCTACAATGATGGATGAAGGGGGAAGGGTGTTCTGAGATAAAGGGAAGGCTCTTGCAGATATTTTCAACTGTTGAAACCAAGGAAGAAATGCTTTCAGAACTAGCTGCAATCCAGTTCAACACTGGGAAGAAACCTGGCTTTACACCTTTCCCTCTTCCCCCATGATCTAGTTTCCTGCCAGATGAAAACTGAAGAGGACTTTAACCCAGCCTAACCATTTCCCACGCTGGGTGATGGGGGTCAAGATCCCTCCTACAAGCTCAGGCACAGGAGATGACTGCAAAAATTCAAGCCTGGGGCAGTCAGGTAAGCTAAGAGCCGGGCTTCAGGACTACCTGCTAAAGCAGGCTTCCAAAGGCTGCCCAGTTAGAAACAGAAATAGACTATTAATTTCTCTTTTCCCCCACAATGACAGAACAAAAGAGAACGTATTTCTTTTCCTTGATGACCATTAACAGTTTCAAGCTGAGCCACAGCATTGACATGCCCCTGTCCAGCCCAAAGGCATTTATATGCAGCCGTTGCTCTCTTCAGCTTTTCGCTCCGCTCCATCTGAAGGATGATGAGAAGGGGCATATTATTAATCATGAAATCCATCATCTATCCTGAGAACCTGATGGAAGAGACCCCAAAGAGATGCGAACACTGTGTTTGCCAACTCCGGAGGTTGCTCCCAGGAGCCTGCCTGATTTGCCTTTGCCAGTTGGCAACGTGCGGGCGTGTGAGGTGTCTGCCTGCCCTAAACACACCTGCCACATGCAACAGCAGAAGGACAGGGCTGTCCCGTTGGCACCTCAGCCCCACAGCCACTTGGGCCACCTACAGCTGCCAAGAAGTTGGCCTCGGTCCCACCTCACCGGAATGTCTCCAGTTAGCAGCTTAGGTGAGCCCTCCGTAACCCATCTCAGTCCAAATCAGACAAGTTAGCAAAGACTTCTTACTGAAACGCTCACCTGGGCTCAAACGGGCTCACAGGTTTTGCTTTTTTCATGTGCGTTGCTCTCCACATTTAGCAATTGATAAATCAGGGCTATCACAGCTCTTGGTTACACAGTAATGGTGATGGCTAGCCACTCTCTCCCCCACCCATGTTTTGTTTGGTTTGGTTTGGCTTTTTTAACCCATTTGTGAATATTTTCCTGTTTTCTCTCCCTTTTGATCGTGCACTAGGGTTTGACTGAACGATCAAAGGTGGCATAGTCAGTGCACGGTGAATCAGGCTCCATCCTCAGGTTACATCCATGCGAATCAAGAGCAGCAGGAAAACTATCTTGGACTTTTAAGAAAGGAGAATTTGGCCTTGACGTCAGTGAAGGGGAGTTGATAACAGGAATTTTAGCAAAGTCTTTTGGGTTTGTGACAGGAAGGACTCATGGTCTGGCACTAACTTGGGTGCCAAATCCATCGGGTAGGGTAAAAACAGATGGGGCCATCCCATGAGACTTCAGCCAACAGAGACAACATGATTGCACCCAGAAGGAGGTGTAACAGGAAAAGACAGAGGTGCAAACTGGTCTGGCATCATTGTACCATCCTATCTAAAGCCTAACTTAGCCATCAGGCAGGTACAGCCATGAAAATCCAGCTTGGCTGGCCCATGACAGCGGTTTTCCATTTCTGGTCAACATTGGTGTAACTACCGAATTACAGCACTATTTTTCACTAACATCAGTGAAAAGTCAGCTAGTATCGAGCATCCTCATTGCTGGAGTGCCAGTGCACCAAGAATAGTCATCCCTTGTGCTAGGAGCTGCACGAACGTGGAGTGGGGCCCCTAAGCAGCAAGTGATGGAAGAAGCGGGGCAGCCAAGGAGAGCAGGGCAGTGCTGCTGTATTTGTGCACTTAGCCAACATAAAAAAAGCTTTTGGTCTTTACCTGAAAGAGATGTAAATGAGAGATGGGATGAGGGTTGGGGGATGGCAGCGAGACAGGCAGTTCTGAGGACTCCCGTGGCTTGTACTCATTTCAGGTTTTCATCTCTCTCTTTCTCCGTCTCCACACAGCTTGTGATTAACATCAGTAACCTTCCGTCAGCTCATTTTGTATGTGCATAGTTTATGATGAGGCATGGCTTGAGAACGTAGGTAACAAAACAAAAATGACTAAAGCCCTCTGCCTCACAGCTCCGTAGCAAGGGGGCTATTTGCCGTAGAGATTTGTGAGAGTTGGGGTGGTAGTGTGGGAGCCAACATTTTAACAATTCCCACACTCTCGTGAAGACACTTAAGGACTTCAGGCTTTGACTCATGGGGAGCGATTCTGTTGTCAGTCACTTTGGGATGAGTCCCCCTTACTCCAGCCTCCCTCTTGGTGCATGCCTACCTTCACCCACCCACTCCTCACGCAGTTCTTCTCCGCACCCTGGCCCTGAATTCTTTCTCCCTCCCATGCTCTGCCTCGTGATCTTGGATTTTAATGCTCTGTAGAGAGAATACGTGCCTGTGTTGAATTTTTTCCCAGTCCTTGCTGTTGCCTCCTGCATGGTCCCAAGTTGTGCTACCCTACACCTCATCTCCACTGGTCTCCCCTAGGAACCCCCCAAAGAGCCCATCCCTCTTCTTTTCTCTGGTGCCTTTCTCTGATCTCTGGCAAGACAGAGGGTTTGCAGCATCTGGGCATCAGATTTGGGGCAGGGAAGGCAATCCTTCCCCGCTGGCATTGCCGGAGTGAGCGCTCGGCTGTCAAAGGCGATGTTACATGGTTCTTGATGCTTACAAGTGGGAACTGCATTTGCAAACCCCTGAGTGTGTTTTTGGGTGTATATACCCACCAGTGAAACCACAGACAGCTCAGCATCCATGGGAGTCAATCTGGAGAGCGCAGTGTGTGGCTGGCCAGATGATGCCTGAAAACCCAGCTTGGAGGGAGCAACAGGGCTGTTTCACTGGCATCGGTGTGCAACTGCTTGTGGATTTTACCACTCACTTACCCTGGCTTGATTTATGAAGTCAGCCGGGAACATCTTCTGCCTTGGAAAGAAAAAGGACTTCAATAAATGAAGATGTATGGGAAAGAATTAAAACCCGGCGTTGCATTAGCAGAGCAAAGATTATTTCTCTCCTTCCTGAGTAGAATTTGATCATATTTGGAATTAACCAAGAAAAGTTTTACCTAAAGGGAATAGTGAGACCCCTGAAAAATAGGCTGATAAAACCGAGATCAAAGCAGGGAAGGCAGAGGTCGTGTTGCCCTGTTCCCTTGTGCGTGCACGGATGCTGGCTCGGTCTGTCCGACCCTTGTGTGGGGCTGCCCCCCCTAAGCCGCTGTCTGAGGCAGGGGTGAGACCTGCCTGGCAAAACAAGCAGTAATTGTGCTGGTGTGCTGGGGTTCCTAATTTTGACATCCTTCCTACCAGCAATCACAGCCTTGGGGAAGCATTAGAAATCAGTCGGCCGAACAGCCGGCTCGCTGTCGACCCAAAGCGGGGAGCTCTACTCCAGACCTGCTATTGCCTGGGCTTTGAGTGTGCGAAGCTGTTGTGAAACCAGCTGCCTGTGCAAGGGCTGTAAGCACATTTTGGGGAACAAGAAGAAGAAAACCAGTTTTCCCCCCTTTTAATCTTCACCTCCTAACAGAATAGGGAAATATAAGCAAGGTTCCCTCCGGCATAGCAACGCACCTGATACCACCCGCTGCTGCGGGAAGGAAACTCATTCTTGAGTTATCCTAATGGTGGAAACTGTCTGCCCGCCTTTGATTCACTTTCAGCCCCGTTTCCTCTGGTCCCAAGTCAACATTAATCTTAATTATGTCTCAGCTAACAAGCCTCTAAGAGTTTATTAAACAGGCTTTTGTGTTCCCTAATTGAAAATCTCACCGCAAAGCGTCTCAGCACTGCTTCTGACTCTCACGCTGCTTTGACAAATTGCTACGAGAGGCTGGCAGAGGGGAGAGGGGATGGGGGCACGTTCGTATCGTGGCCGTTTCGCTCGCCAGCTGCTGCGGTGTTCGGGAGGGGAGCTGATGGGGAGAGCTGGGAAGTCAGTCTCAAACACAATGGTCCTGCTGGGAGGACAGCAGTATCTGAAATGCCAGTCGTGGAAATGCCTGATGTACACACACAGCCGCATGCAACCGCTAAATGTCTTTTAAAAAGAAGTGCAGAACTGCCAGGGACTATGCGTGGGTTGAAGGGCTCTTCACATCATGAAATGTGTCCCAGATCCTGTAGCTCCTGGCAGGAACAGTAATGTCCCGCAGGGAGCTGAAGTCTTTCTTCTAGGGACAGGAGATTTCTTCTTGACTGCATTTGCTTTGCCTTTCCTTCAGGTCAGACCCAGTCCCAGAGCCATCCACAGGCATTCCCACACCTTCCCCCAGCTCTATCACCTCTCCTGCAACTTTGGCCTTTTCTTCTATTCTTCTTATCCTTGGATCTATCTCACCTCCCGCTCCGTCTGTCCTGCCCCTTGCAGGGAGCTGAGGACCTGACCTGAGCCACATAGGGAGCTTTGTCACAGCACCAACTGCAGTCACAGTGTCACATCATGTACTACAAGAATTTACAAGAAGATTGGTCTGAAAAGGTATCATTTTGCGTTGTGGTTTTGAACAGGGGCCAGACCTACCCCATCTCTGCTCCCGCTACCCCTGAGTCAGGATTGGGACCACAGTTGCCAGAAAATAGATGTTCCAGCGAGAAGCCTGTCTGCCAACATTTTTGTTGATAATGTTGCAATGCATCATATTTAATGAGCAAATTTAGGAAAGCTTTCAATGCATCAATTTTCAGATAAGACAGCCAAATGACCTTTCCAACAAACAACTGTCTGGGGAATTCGGTTTCATAACGAATTCCTGTTCCCTGCTGGGATTAGAGGAGGAAGCACGGTGGCAGCTGCAGCCAAGAGCACATGTAGGGTGGCTTCCCACCCCAGGGAGAAACCAGCCCCAGGGTCAGCCCTGTTGGGCTCTGAAGCATCATCTCCTCAGCATGGCCCGGATTAAGCAGTTTGGTGCCAATTTGGGAGTTCTTTTCCTGGCCCAGGGCTCTTTTTCAGCTCCTTGCAGGTCCCCTCCATGGCTCCTGCAGACCACCTTCCTTGGTGCCATCCAGCCGTTGCTCCACGGGATCCTCTCCTCATCCCAAGATGACTTTCTCAGACTTGAGTTGCACCTTCAAAAGCTCCACTCTCTCTTTCTCCAAAGCTTATACCCTGCTCTTGGGGAGACACGGGTTTCCCCAGCAGATTGGCGGTGGGTTTCTAAGGAACTAGGGAAGCTGACAGCATCTCTGAACACATTTCATCAAAACATGTCATGCTTTGACAAAGACTGACAAATTCAGATGAAAATCTGTCCTCCCAGCCAGCCATTCCCAGAAAGCAAGAGACAGAAGCGACACTCCCCAATGCAGTTATTTTTTTTATACATTTCAAATCCAGTCACTAAGCCTAAGGGATGACTGACATTTTTAATATCTCGACAGACAATTCTTCAAATTAAAACTTCCTATTCAGCTTCAAATACTCCTTTCTTGGCCAAGCCTTTGATTCATTAAAGTATTACAAATGTTAGCTCTCTAGCTGCACTGCTGAAAACAAACACTCACACGCACGTGAAGGTCAAGGAAACCTTGCCCTGTGCCCATCTGACCTTCACAAGGTTGCAAAATATATTTGCTTGTTGCCATTTCTGTTTAGGTCCCCAGTTATGAATATTCATTGAGATTCATGCAGATCTTTCAATAAACAGATTTTCAACTGCTGGATGCCAAGGTGCTTTGCTGAAGTATGTCTGCAAAAGTAAAACAAGCAACAGCTGGGATAAAGGAGCACCTTTCTTAAGTGTATCACTTCTTATTCCAATAAAAATGGGTATAAGTGAGGGGGGAAAGTCACATACTCCGTTTGTACAAGTGGCATCTACAGAACGCAGCAATTCCAAATGGCAGCTTCCAGGTGGATATCTCAGAGGGGTCTGGAGTGACTTGGGGTTAATGTGCTTCACCGGTGACTTCTGGCCTCCTGGGTTTCAGTAGGTCACCAGTGACTCCACTGGCATCAGGATCTCTCTCTGGTTGCTCTCCAAGGGAGGCAATACCCAGGCACGTACCTGAATTGGGACCTGAGGCAGGAGTACATCCAGAGACTGATGGATTTACATCGGAATAGAAGCAGAGCCAAGGATGGTAGTTTTACTCCTTCCCTCTTCGAGTTGCAGCTAAATGTAGCCTAACTTCCAAAACCGATATTGCTTATGCGCGCCTTCAGGCAAACCTCTCCGGGACTCGCACAATCCTAAGAGACCATCTGTTAAAAGCAGATCTCTTCCCTGAGGCTCTGTGCGCTGCTGGCCCCAGGGACTGGGTTATCAGGGGGATCCAAATGTTCCCTGTGACAAATGGTCCTGGCACAGCCTTCATACGTGCAGCAGCATCCTTAAAAATTGCCAGGCCATGTTTCTTGCATGTGCAAATGGTGCCTTTCCCCTGGTCCTCCTAACTGCCCATTACCTTCTGCAACCAGAAAGAAGGCAGAAGTTGCTCATTTTATACTTCTGTGGTTTGGTCCCAGAACGGCTTATCCAGCCTCACCGTCTCAGTTACCCGAAATGTCTTAGCTGGTCACCTCAACCTGCACTTTGTTTTCATGTCACATTTATTCCTGCACATTTTTGTATTGTTTGAATAACTCCATCTAAATCCAGCCTTGTTGCTACGAGATAGATGATGCCCTGGGTTTCTGTGTTCTCTCTCCCTTTCCTGCTGTAATCTCGTAACACTTAATCCTCTGTATCTCTTCATCTTTCCCTGAAAAGTCACTAAAGGTGAAAGTTTTCTCTACTCACTCTCTTACCATCTATATCTCGAGCCTTTAAGCTCCCAATCCAGGTTTCTGACCTCGAGCAGTGAGTCACCCCAAACATCAGATGTGTCCTGTTCCCTTAGCCTACTCTCCATTTCCTAGGATGAACCTTCAGAGTTGCTCTAGTGTTTTGTTTTTTTTCCAACGCGGGTAATGGAAAAGCAATAGCCCCTAAAAGAAGTGGGTGCTCTAGGGGATGTACAGTCCTGTCCTCAGGTGATGTGAGGCCAACAGGTACGTCTGCATCTGAATTTGACTCGGCATCCCCTGTGCTGCAAACATATTTACAGCACAGCCCTGACAGGCTGTGTCTGGGAGTTACCATCAGGGAGAAGTGTTTCACTACACCTTCTCATGTAGTCAGGCTGTCCCTCGGCCAGGCGGTCTAAGGTGCAAACCGTGGGCTTGCTTTTTATATACCTTGTGCAAGTGAAGAGTGTTTGGATGGGAAGTCCAGGTGTGCAGCCATCACTGGTCCAGAGCCTCCGCTGCTGGCTTCCTCACCTTGAAACTCCAGAGGGAGATTTTGGGCTTCCCCTCCCAGTGCTCCTGGGGCAAGCCCCACCATGTCTTTCTGTGGAGAATTTGGAGAAAAAAAAAATTCCCTCCTAAGGTCTCAATTACCTTATGCTCTCTTGGCTTTTCCCAGCATAACATCCTCCTGCCTTCTTGAAATTTGAAATAAAAGTGTGTTGCATCCCTGCCCTGGCAGTTAACAGCATGCCCAGAGGGCACAAACAAAACCAGAGTGGAGATGAAGGGCTCTCAGCAACACCATGTAGAAGGTCCAAGGCTTCAGGAGTCCAGGTCCCCCATCCAAGTTCACCATCTCTCCAGCAGACAGCACCTTTCAATCTGTGCTTGGCCATGATATCTAGACCATGAACCGCAAAAGAATAAGGAGTCGGATCAACGGAAACGTATTTACTCAAATTAAGAACATGACACATTGCATGGGCTCTTCCTACCGACTCAGACGGACACGTGTCAGTCATGGCCTTCAGTAACACCTTGGGGCTGCAGCAGCTCGGCACAGCAGGAGAGATGGTGCGTGTCGCACCCCGACTTCTCTGCAAAACGGCTGCTCCAAACAAGCAGAACAAAGACAGGTAGCACACGCCGGAGCGGTGTCACGTCACGAGAAGAAATGCTGGCTCTGAAGAGACGTGATGACAGTAGCTCCCATGGGCAGGGAGAATTAATTCTGCGGCTTCCAGAATTAATGCGATCATTCTGCTTTCCTGTTTGCACTGCTATCAAGCCTCACACCACAGGCTGCGTTCGCTTTCGGTAGCCACATGTGTGAATCCAGTCCCATATGCCAGGTGATAGACAGAGGTCTGATGGGCCTCACATCTCAGTCTTGCAAATATTTTATTTCCTGGCATGCGTGTGCCTGACTACTCCAGACAGGAATAAGCGCAGCAAAGTGTCATTTGCATTGAATAAATTTATGTCACCAAACTGTATTTGGATTTCTCCAACACCTGTAAAATCTTATATGGTGGTGATGCAATTGCATTGCATTTCTGACCTGATGTACCCATGATATGAATGTGGAGCTGAGCCAGCCAAGCGATGTGAATAGGGGGTCTCTGCACCCCTGAAATGGATGGGTTTATTGGCAGGGTAACATCAACCCTGCCTCCCAGTCTGGGATCCTTGACCAGGTTCTGCAATGCTGGTAGCCAGCATGATAGATACCGGCTAA
>NW_009611296.1:25034-27104 GCF_000690535.1 Cariama cristata
TAAAACCAGCAGGAAGTTAGCCTCAAATCACTTCAAGCAGTTCATTTAGGTGAAATTCACCGCTGTGCAAGAGGCCAGAGCGAAGCCTCTGAACCACTTCTGTCTCACAGTGACGGACCTGGTGCGGGCTGGCTGCACGGGGGCGGATTTCATCCTTTGTGAATTTTCCAATAGGATATTAAAACACCTCCAAATTGTTCAGGGAGCAGGAGCCAGCATTGTCAGAGATGCACTTAGCAAAGAGCATTTGCAATTTCCAGGAAGCACAAAAAAAGAATGAGGAAAATGGAATTGTATGAAAAGCCCCTTTTTTCCCCTTTTCCAATGACCATCCTTCCCCAGCCCTTAAAAGGTGCCACTTGAAAGCTGAGACCGATCCTAATCGTCTAATTAAAATGTTGGAAATTTTCAAAGCACAGCATATGCTGCGCATCAGGATGAAAAAACCACAATATTCTCAAGATTTTTGACCATGCATTGCCAGCCTTCTGATTCACTCTAGGACCGGAGAGATCTTAATTTGAGGAAGTTTGCGATAAATCATAAAAGAGTAACTGAGATGTGTATGACACATAGCTGAGATGTTTAAATTCGGTCTGGCTGAGACAGAGCAGAGCGTGCAATTGACCTTGGTCGGTGACTTGGGGTGCGTATGTGTCACCCAGTCCATGCTGGGCACTGGGGGCTGTGGCTCGGTTGGTCCAGCCTGGAGGATGCTGCTGGTCCAGGGATGGGCTTCAGGTGAGCAGAAAGCCCCTATTTCATGGGACATCTCTCAATAGGTACTAGCTATATTATTTTTCAATGTGATAAAACCAGAAAGGAAAGATGCAGGTTCCGTAAAATTCCATTAAGAATTGCTCTGAACTGAGTTCTTGACATGGCACTGGCTAACCAGGCTGGGGCCAGCTCAGCACACGCCCGCACTTCTCACTTGGGCTCAGATCGCCATTGGGAATAACCTGCTCTGTGGTCAACAGGGCTTAGCCAAATGGGAGGGGGGACATGAATTACACCGTGAATGTTCTGGTTTGGACACTATTTTTTGGTATTTTCGCCAATAAATCAGTGTAACCTCTTTTGTGTCAAAGGCATCATTTTAGCTGGGATATTTTGCGCTATTTGCCTGCACCATAGGTCTGGTTCTTAATAGGGATAAAGACCAAAACTCGCTGTTATTGCTAAGTCCTCGTGAGAGTAGGCACCAAGGTGAGGAGCACAATAGGAGCTTGCATACACAGACTTTCACTGATACTTTTCCAGACAAACTGAATTTCAGAGGGAAATGAAAGCCCACATTTGTGGCACTTGACAATTTAGCGAGGGTCGATTCCAGTGAGTAACAATCGCAGCAAGCTCAAGCAGCCCAAAAGAATCTATTCCCGCGGCGCAAGGCTGGGAAAGTACCACTTTGCTCTGGGGCTTGTGACGTGCTGTCACACCTGAAATTCTCTGAGGGCCTTTTTCAAGTAGTGCTTTGCATCAGGACTTACTATGCACAAGCCACTTTGCACAAAAAGCGGTGCTATATTTAATTTGGTTCCAAATGCGAATGCACAAACAAACTCCCTTTACTCAGCAACTGGATGAGGCTGCAACCCAGTAGCTGGGGATGAGAGATTACAGGATGCTTCCCAAGGATTCGAAACAGATCCCAGGCAGAGAGATGAACGCTGCAATTAACTTCAATAATAGCAGGATCCTATTCAACTCATAAATCACATTGGAACAATATTTAATCTAGTGCCACAGGGTATTGTTCACTAAAAGCATTTGGGGAATTTTATATTGAGCGCCATGGCTCTTTTTGCATTTTAAAGACCTAATACCTGACTTGCAAAGCCATTCTGTCTCTGACGAATGCTGCCGAATCACAACGGCACTGGGGCTTTTCCTTTTCACTAGTTTAGCACAGGGACGGGCCAGGGGTCAATGCCGTAATTCAGAGGCTGTTGTACCACGGCCGGTTCAGCCCATGCCTTCATCACAGCTTTTTCAACTCCCCGCGAGAGGAGCAGCCCAACGCCCCCCGAGAGAGTGGCTCCCCCGCGCCCGGTCACAAACCACGCA
>NW_009611296.1:27135-50575 GCF_000690535.1 Cariama cristata
AGGCGAACAAACCACGGCAAAACGGGAGGGACGCCTGATTTTGGGGAGAGATGACCTAGTCATTATTTATCCTGCCCGTCGCGGGGTTGTGCTGAGATGCTGCAGGCTGACTTTCAGCTACTCAGTTCTCAGCCAAGGCGGTGGGTGCTGAGAGCCTCAATCACTTTGCCTGGGCAGAAGGCCACGTGAAGTGGGGGAACTGCTTTGCCCGGAGCCCCAGCGGGGAAGGAGCTTTTCGGCTTGATGGAGTACGTGGTATCTGTCAGCTCTGAACACCCACTGCTTTCTTCCCCAAAGCCCCTAATAAATGACATCGCCAGTAATTAAGCAAATGCAGTTAGCGGTTTTATGGCTGATAAATAGTAACTGCCATTCTTAATGAGCAGAGAGACTCAATTAGACAAGGTTAATATACCAAATAAATGCTATTTGTTCCACTTTAGAACCATCCAAGGTGAAACGCCCCAGCACTGGGAGATACTGAGCACAAAATACAGCCACACCAGAGGCACTGATGATCGAACATTTGCTGATGTGCAAACCATTAGGGGACTTGTCACTAAAGACCTGAAATCCCCAGGACCCAATAACTTGAATCATCTCCAGTAACAGGCCAGGTCTGATGAGTACAGGCAGCGCTGGCTCTGTGACCCAGGCTCCATGCCTTTGCCAAATTCAGGCCAGGTTCTCATTATCTTTATCTGTTTGATTTTACTTCATTCTGGGCTCAGGGGTACAGCTAGGGGAACAACTGGGGATTATATTGGGTGGAGTCACAACTTCTCCAAATATTTGAGCTATGTAAGCTGTACCAGCCATTCCTTCAGCCTTCACAAACAGGAGCAGGGCTGGGGAGCAGTCCTTGCCAAAATCCCAAATGCTGAAAAATCCTTTCCTAGCCTTCATCCACTTTCACTTTGGGTCTTCAGAGCACTAAGCTCTTCCTTTTCTTAAGGAGATAATTTAATACATTAGCTGCTTGGGTCTATTTTAAGGGTCCCTCTTTTAGCATGGTAGAGAGCAACTAAAGTCACGTCCACTGCTAGAGCTAAGGTTGTGCAAGGAACCTCTGTGACTCAACACGGTTGTTGTGGCATCCCAAATTAAACGTGTCTGGTAGGTTTTCTGATGCTTCCTGCACTACATACTGCTCCCAGCCCTGTATTTCCATACCCAGGAGAGCGGCAAGGCTCATTTTCTCTCTGCAATGTGTAATAAAGCCAAGACACGCAGCACCACTGCCAAATGGGCACAGGAAGCATGGCGGGAGAGAGCAAGGAGGAGCTGGCATCCACATCACCTATCCCAGTAGTTCCTTTCGTATATTTTCTTAGATCTTAAAAGTAGCAGACGACAAATCTTGCACGCAGCGAGCATCACGGCAGCAGTGCTGTGCTGCTGTCAGCTCATTTCTCCACCCTGGGGAGCAGCTGCCATTAGTGCATGGTCTGAGGAGCATTTCCTATGGAGAGGAGCAGGTTTCAGGGCCAGAACCTGTGTTTGTTCACAGTTGTGTGTTTTCAAAGCTTTTTACTGGAGTTTGAAAGGCTCGGCATTTTCCTTCTCTCTGGAGCACTTTCGAAGCTTTTCCCTCCTTGATTTTACCCAGGATTGAAAGCAAAAGCAGTAGGGACTCCTGCTGGGGCCACTTCAGAGAAATTCTTATCAACAGGACCCAGGCACTGCAAATAAGAGTGGCAGACCCCCAAAAAGCAGGCAGACTCTGTCTAATTCCCTGGATGCTAACGCTTGTCTGGACTTGCCATCCAAGATCTACACAGCAGTGTGTGATTTACACTTCACTGTACAGGTGCCTTTTCAGTCGACGGGAGAGTCAGAATTCTGCCTTAAAAGGGATGAAAAGCACAGACAGCAAAACAGGGAAGAATGACTTGGTCAAGTACTTGATCTGCGTTCTTCCTCGCTTGGAAACAGGGTGATGTGATTCCCTGGGTAGGCGCAGGCAGCCGTGCAGTGCTGACATTTTGCATTAGCAAAAACCCCAAACCTGGTGGCAGTTCCTCTGTTTCCTGCAACAGAAGTTTCGCTCCTTAAACAGCTTTTCGGTGGCAAAGGCAGGAGGAGATCCACCACTCGCTCACACGGCAGCATTCAGGTCCCTGAGCCAGCAAAAAGGTGTCTGCTCCCCCCACGACCGAGGGAGGAAGCAATTTCTTTGTGAGTTGGCTTTAATGCAATTTTCCCTGGAAGATAGGAGTTCCAAATAGCATTAGGTTGTCATGCCCAACGTATGGCAGCAATTGTCAGGGTACCCAGATCCTTTGCAGCAGCTTTTGGCTGGAGCATGAAGTGCAGTTGCTGTCAAGAAAACATCCGCTGGTTTAGGGGAAGGGAAGCAAAGCCTTCATCACTGCAGCACCACAGAGGCCCCGCCAGCTCATCCTCCCTGTGTGCCAGTCCCTGAGCTGCAGCCAGGGCTGGCAGAGGGGATAAAGCTCTGCCCACATTTCTGCCATGGCCAAATTCAGCACTGCAAGGATGCAAGTAACCTGCTCTGAGCTTTCCCCACCAGAAGATAAGCCCTGCCCCGCTGTAGTCACACAACATGTGAACTCTTTTAGCTGAGGACTTCTAATTGAAGACCTGGTTAGGCAGAAAGTATATAACATCTCACAAAATTAGGCAAAGAAAAGGTGCCGAGGAACCAGGCAGCCTGAAGTAGCAGAGAGAGCACGTAGGTTTGCAGTTTCCAGGTGCTGCTGCTTGGACCCTCGCCATGAAAGCTAAAACCGCCATGGGAAATGAGGGTGCAGGAGGAGAAAGAGGCATCGCCAGGTTTTGGCAGGGACAGCCACGGTGCACTGCGTGGGGCAGGAACAGGGAACATCCCCCCACCACCACCACCCCCCGGCATCCCACCTCTCCCTGAGAGGTGGTCCATGGGGGGGTGGTCCCCAGCCTGTCCTGGGGCACCCCTTGCTCTGCTCTGTCTGGAGACACAGCCCCAGGGTTTGGGAAATGCCCTTCCCAACCTGCCCCCCAAGCAGACCAAAGGGCAAGGGTGGGGAAGCAGCCCACGCCTGCACAGCATGGGCCGGCCAAAGTCTCCAGCCTCTTAGCTATGTATTGCTCCCTGGCGTCGAAGTGGTTTCTATTTGTTTTAACACTTTCCTGTTCTATCTGCTGCATTGTATCTGCTACTTTAAATCTTTGTTAGTGAATAGGTTCTTACTAGAATCATTAAGTTCCATTCAACTCATCCAAACAAAACTCTTTAGCTTTATTTGTTGCCTGGTTTCCTTATCTGCATTGATGTTATCTGCCGGTTCCTGCTGTAAAATAAAAGTTTCCTTATTGAGAGGAAGAAAGCAGTTTGCCAAAGGCAGACGTTCCTTTTGTGCTTGCCCTGACCAACAGAGAAGGATGTTTCCAGAAAGTGAGGAGGGATGAAACCTCACCAGAAACAGCCTCCTTACCCACAACAAGGTCGCAAGAAGATGGGACCGCAGGATCTGTTGGATGCCCTGGCTGCAACAGGTTGTGGCATCCTGGGGACAGCACTGTCAGCTGGGCAGGCACTGCATGGCAATATGTGTTCGCGATATTTGCTAGGCCACTGAGCAGCTGATACTCAAGCACCAAGTGTCCGAGGTGCCGCACACCTCCAGCTCACACCCGTGCCACAGATGTTCTCACATGCCCCCAGATGTGCTCAGGAAGAATTTTTCAGGTTTTAGTTTTCATGCGATCATTGCTTTTAAGACTTGGTTACCTGAAGAGAGGTTTCAAAAGGGATGAGGAGGGTAATCAGACTTCCAAAACTGTCCAGCACATCCTCAGAGCAAACTGCTTAGTGCCTCAAAAAGCTCATAGCACAGCCCGCCCTAACGCTGCGTGCCCAGCATGGGATGAAAGGAGCAACACTAAACTGCTGCTGGGGAGAAGCATGTTTGCTGTCAGGTCCCATTCTGAACATTTACAGGTAGAAAAAAACCACACAAAGAGCTAGAGTTTAGGGGAGTTTAACATTTTGAGGGAAAGCTGGCAGAATAGGGATTTTACCAGTCTCATTCGGCTGGGAAAAGCCTGATTCACGCTAGCTCACAGCCCTTTCTAAGAAGAAATCTGTGATTACAGCAGTTACTAAGGGATGGCTTATTGCTGCGGGCTGAAATCAAACCAAGGAACTGGGCTACCTTTGAAGAGCACAGTTGAAAGACTGAGCACCAGCCAAGATCGCAGGCTTGGCAACCCTAACCCTGGCTGCGAGCGCTGCTGTAAAGCAAGGGGCAGCAGCAGGACAAGCACACCTCTCCAGGATAGCACAAGCACATGGTGAGCAGGAGAGAGCACAGGAGACAGTGTCAGTCCTCCCGGGTCCGCTTCTCACCTGGCTTTGACTACTCGTTACCATCATAGGGGGGCAAGCAAGGCAATTAGCTGTGCTTCAGATTCACCACTAAACCTACAGCAAGATGAAGACCTAATCTTCACCTGCTGCCCTGTTTGCTGGGAATTAGAAAGTACTACGAGAAGGGCTCTCTGAAAGGAGATGACTTTTGCTCTGCAGCTCACCAGAACAGTCTCGGAGAGTCAGTGAACCAGTTCAGAAGTTTAATCAACTTAGACAAGACTGACAGTTCAGAGCAGCAGGGTTTGCCCAAAAGCAAGTATGCAGGAACAAAATAATGAGGAGAGAAAAGTGGGAGCACACAGAGGTTTTAGTTCCCTTGATGCCATTTGGCATCAAGAGCACTAAGGACCAGCCCAGCCACCAGCCCTGCCAGGTCTAATGAGCTCTAATAGCGCTGTAAGAGCTATTAACCTGAGCAGGGGGGGCTGTCACACCCAGGATTATAAGCCCTTTAACACCTCTTTCAAGAGGGTATTTCTGAGTAGTTACACCGTTATTTAAAGACTGCACAAAAAGGCACTAAATCCTTTGAGAGCAAGGTCTTCTGCTGGCTCAGTGAAGAAGGTGCAGGACCAGCAATAGGACCCCAAAAGGTCTTTGTAACAACACCCCCCACTCCGTACCCCTGCCCCTCAGCACCGACAGAGAAGACATAAGTGCACTGTACTGTGAAATATGGTGCCTTCTCTAACCCTCCAGGAAATTCTACAGAAAAACTCTCATCTATAATTTTTCCCTATCACCTTGTTACCAAAAACCATAACGCAGAAAACTCTCTAAACCAAATGACAGTGTAGAAAGCTGACAAGGGTTTATGGCAGGGCTGGGTGCATGGGGGACCTCTCCTCCTAGCATGCACACCTAGCAAAATGAAGATACACATTATATACAATAAAACAGTTGCATGTTCACAGTACGCTACATATTCATTGTTATTCACACTTCGGATTGGTTATAAGTTTCTCGTTTCTAATGTAAATTAGCACGCATCCTCAGTTAGCACTAATGAAGCCTCTATATTAACTATTCGGGGGGCCATTTGAGTTGGAGGTTGCGATCTCCCACTACCACAATTACCTCTGTCCTGCTCTCAGCCAATTTATTGTCAATACCTGTGGGTTATAACATTTTACCAGCTCGGCTTCTTTTATGTCTACAACTCCCTCTCTCAAAGGTCTCTTTTTGCGTTTTTCCCTACTAACTTAGATAATAGTGTCCCTTTTTTAACATTTGTTCTTTGTTTTCTTAATGCTTCCCAACCTTGGGATGCCAGGCTAAAGAATGTGCCTATTTTTATGTCTACAACTCCCTCTCTCAAAGGTCTCTTTTTGCATTTTTCCCTACTAACTTAAATAGTGTCCCTTTTTTGACATTTGTTCTTTGTTTTCTTAATGCTTCCCAACCTTGGGATGCCAGGCTAAAGAATGTGCCTATTTTTCTGTTAATTTAACTAAATCGTTTAACCCTTTGATAACAACCTCACTCATTAAACCTACCTGAAACCCACCTACCCCAGCAGTCCAAAGCATCCCAGCCTTCGCTGGTACCTGGTGTCGCCCCTCGGCTTGTTAGGGCAGGCTCAGGTGGGCTCCAAGTAATTCGCTGCTTCTGCACATAAAGAGGAGTAGTTCAAGCACTACCCCTAAATTCTGCTTCAGGAAAAGAAAAGGGGAGGGGGGTGAAAGTCTGCACTATTTTTGAGCTTCTGTGGAAAAGAGGGACAGACTCTGTTAAAAGTCAGATGGATGCTTCTGTGTTTGAGCTCAGAGAAGCGGTGTTTTTAGGTTAAGCCTACAAGTGCAAGAATTTTTTTTTCCCCTATCTTACACCTGCAAGGGTAAGAACAGACAAAATGAGCAAAACCAAGTTATAGAGCAATTACATAGTTAAGTAAGGGCTCTGCAGAAATCCTACAAGCCGTAATGCAATGCTTCATTTAATGCAATCATGTAAGGACGGATAGTGAACGGACACATTTGGAAGTCATAAGATAGACTTCAGGAGAGGATTGAATGGGGCGGATAGATCCCTGCTAATTCCTGAGCTGTGCTGCAGGTTTTTTTTAGGTGTGGGTCTGTGATACTGGAAATGGCAACTGAAGTGTATTTAAAGCAGTGTGAAAGCAGGCCTGGGTCAACCTCTTCACACGAGGATTTTTAGAGGGAGCTATTTCGTGTGGCTTTCTCAGGGTTTTCTCAATGAAAAAAAAAAAAGAAGCTGAAACTTAAATCTACAGGAAAAGAAGGTTAAAGGGGCAGCATGCAGCTCTGGTGCATTGCTCTGCTGTAAGCCAGAGCTGCCCTTATCATTCCTGGCAGATCCTAGGATGCTGCCGAAGGCTTCCTGGGATGGAGAGCTTGTCTTTTGTGCTGCAGCCACTTGCACAGTCTGATTCTCCTTTTACTTGAAGTGTTTTTCCCTTACGTTGAACATAAATCTTGTGCTACCCCCAGTGGATATGGGCAGGTCGTTTGCTTGCTCTCTTCCATTCATCACCTTTCTGGTACCAGGACAGATGCTGGCCCAGCACCTTCTCTCCTTGCGAGGTGCTCTTCTGGGGCTCCGATGCCAAAGAAACGAGGAAGAGGATGTTAAATGAGTTTCTCTTCTCCCTGTTGCCAAACTTTGGGCTAGTAAGTGTAAATCTTGTACAGATTCACAGTCAGAAAACAAAAGGTATATTGTCCTAAAGTCTGTTTTAATCTTCCTGTGCCAACCAAAGAGATTTTTTGGGGGTAAATGCTTCTCGTGTTTTCAGTAAACTTTCTGTTGGTAGAGAAGGCTCCTGTTCTCCATTTATAGCTCCTTGTATATGATCCCAACAGGTTCCTCTGTTTCCCCTGGTTTTGGCCCTGGCCCAAGGACAGGTAAGGTTATTTTGGCAAACTGGTTTATTGTACCATGGGGGGTTTCATCTTCCACAAGGATCCTGGGGTGAGAGGGACCTACAGGAAAGCTAATATTTCTTAATAAAATGCACCTGGGATTTATGGCAGCTGAGGCAGTTTTGTCATTTCTGTGTAATACTGTTCACTGAAAGATTTGGAAAAAAGATTCTGACAGATCCCTGATGACTTACTTCAAAGCATGAAATAAGATGTGCCAATTTAGGGAAGTAATTGAAAAAATAAATAGAAATACATGTTTTTTCTTTTCATTTAGATTTCAGCACTTAACCCCCCCCACACACACATTCTTCTCTTCAAAAGATAATTTAAAAAGCTTTTTTCAAAGTTTAGTTTCCAAGCCACATATTTGCTGGAAAAAAAGGGGTTTAAATTCTGTTCCTATAAGACAGACCCTGACCAGCTGCCTGTATGTTGATGAGCAGATGTCAAATATTTGTGCTTTGAATTTGGCTCATTAAATTTCTCTAAACAGGGATGCTTGTCCCAGCCCTTGAAGGTGGAAAAAACTGATGGATGCATTCAAAAGGTTGCAGTAGGAATGTCTTTGTACATTCAGCTTTTTGGATATTTCAAATTTTTTTCCCCAAAGAACTCGGCAGGTTGAGACTTCTAGGTCTTTTATGTTATAAATTACTACTTTGAATAACGTATGCAACCCAATAACCTTTTTTATTATTTGAAAGGTTATTCTGCACCTGAACCCAATGTGGCTGCAATGATTTACCTGCTTATGCCACAGGCATATCAGTCATGGGCACTTTGAATGTGTCCTATTGCTTCAGTGATCAGACTCTCTCTAACTGTGTGTCTAGGGGTTATGGAGGTATGCACATATGGTGATATAGATGGATGGATTTTTGCTTGCTTCCTAGTAGAAAGCAACTTTTCCAAAATCAGTGTGGGTGGAACACAAACACGTTCTGGGTGGGTTTTTTCCAGCACTGGATTAAGCAGTGCCAATAACTACGGCTGAATCATTTTTTTCTTTTTAATTATGGTCAATGCAGCGAACTGCCAATGGGAGCGAGCCGAAGCTGCGGTGAAACTGCTCGACATGTGAGGAATGTTAGAGAGCCCTGGGATGGCATCAGCCTCAGCGAATAATCCCTGCTCCACCACAAGCATCTCAAGGGTCCTCCACCAGCGGTACCCTGCGCCTGAGCACGACTTTCTGCAGCTGCAAAGTCTAGGTCTGAGTGGGGGATGATTTAGAAGTAGGGACAAAGGAGGGGGGGGGAAAGATGTTGAGCTCTCAAGTGTGGCACATGGCTGGGAAAAACAGTTTGCAAATGCCTTCGCTGAGTCCAACACCGTGGAAAGGTTTCTGCTTGCGCATGTGTTTGCTCGGGGCTGGCATCTCCCCGTTAGCGCTCTCAGTACGAAGCAGTGGGCTGCAAATAAGCTGTGCAGCTATTAGAGCTTTTACCATCACCCTAATGGAAACAACTGATTGGGAAACATTTTTAGAAGGAGAGTGGGAAGGGAATGCTGTGCGATGGCCTGCCCTAAGCAGCTGGGACAGCTGACAGCAGGTCGGGAGGGGTCTGCATAAAACGCCCTTGGGAGAGGTTTTTACAACTACGCAAGTTTCCCGTTTTTCCTTTTCAGAGTTGCAGGCTGTGGTGGAAGCAGGAGCAGATATGATGTTTCAAGGCTTGCAGACCCATTTTCATCACGTATTTACTTTGCAGATAGGCTACTTAAAAGTTCCTCTCTTCATGAAGACTGTGAGATCTCAAAGATTTGGTATTAATTTTACAGCAAGGGGTCATTAACTTCTCTGTCTCCCCCTCCTGATACTTGATGATGGCTGTTTACTGGCCTGCAAGGAGAAGAGTTGGTGTCAGTCTAGTTTCTGGTGTCCTTTGGTGTTAAAGTAACTGAAATTGCCACCTGAGACTGTTACATGGGTCTGGATGTTCAGTCCAGGGATTTTGGCCCTGTACTGTGAAAAAGCATGTGGAAATAAGGTAAACAAAACCACGGTACTCAAAGCAAGCGTAGTCAAAGCAGTATCTTTATTTCAGCTACTTTTCCAAACATCTGTATATAGGTGAGGTACAGCAGTGAAGCAGTTTGCCTAGGAAGAACTTTTCTTGTATCCTTTATACAAATGGTTCGGGATGCAAACAGGAGACTGGGGAAATGGGCAAGGAAGAACTGGGGAAAACGATGATTCTCGCTGCTGCGTGTACCTTTCAACTGTTATGTCAACAATTTTTCAGGAAAAAAGAAACCAAATCCCCTGAAATATCACTGCTTGCAGTAAAACATCTTTTTTTTTCTTTCCAGTTTTCTTCTCCACTTTCCAGAAATGAAGGTGCTATGAGATGGTATATTCAGATATGAGCATGGCCTCGAATTCCAGCTTGGCAATGGGTACTCTGAAATTGGATCCCAAGGCAGGGACCACCATTTTCCTTAGCATGGCAAATAAACGTTCCCAGCCATGTTGGATGTTCTTCTGTAAGAAGCATTGCTAACAATACAGAAGTCTAGCAAAGTTATAGCATGTGGCTACAGCTGTACTTCACGTGCCCCTGAAAAAACTTTGCCAGATCAATACGCTGTTATTTATCTAATTCCAGCATTATGCTCTCAGAATGTAATATTACATGAAATGAAACAAACCCATAATTTAGGGTAAATGTACTGTGCAAAAGATTGTTCTTAACACTGGTGTGTTCCTGCCTACCTGAGTGGAGCTGTCCTGGTGTAGGGGCTGGTGAGTGTGGGCTCTTATTAGCAGCACTGCACACTGCAAAGATACCCAAATATTGTTGTAGGAGTAATGACATTTCATAACGAGCACCCAGATAACTAGTATCTGAAGATGATCCTTAGGTATAATTAAAATGCCTTCTCTTAAGCAGAGCAAAGAAGTTAATTTTTTGCTACCAACTTGGCAAACTCTTTAGCGATGTTACTGGCGATCTATACAAGGCTGCAGAACCGGGGCCTTCTGCATGTGTCTTCTCCAGGGCACATAAGGGCTGAAGCTTTCTCAGTACTTGTGTAGCTTGCATCACCTCAAAACAGTCACCTCCATCCACACAGGTGTCCTTGGCAACGACAGACAACCCCATCAGCAGGCCAGGAGACCTGTAATCCTTCCAAGTGGGACTAGACATATGCATTTCTAAGAGGGAAGACACGAGTGTATCTACCAAAGCTTTGAGCCTAAGGCTGATGAATAGCTACTCTACGGCTGGCTTGATTAAATGGCCATTGAAGATAATGTAAACATCAGACTCCTCACTATAGATTGCGTTTTCTCGCTCCCTCTTGAACATCCTCACCCAGACCTCCTCTCCTTCCTGCAGGTCCAGCATCAGGCTCTGGCTCTGCATGATGCTCCGATCGCTGGGCTGGGCGTAGAGGATGGCCACCTCTTTCTCATTCTTCATCAAGTGCAGGTAGGTCTCCTTGAAGTTCCAGGTGTGGACGTTGAGGCTGAAGTAATAGATTCCTGCCACGTAGCAGAAGAACTTCCCTGTGAACATGTTGAAGTGCTTGTAGAGGTTCACGAACTCGGTGTCAAAAGTGACGTGCTGGAAGTAGTCTGAGCTATGAAGGGGTTTTCTCCGACCCACCGAGAAAGCAGCGTAGAGCTGCTTGCAGGAATGGCCTTGTGGGCCAGGTTGGCCTTTCTGTCCCTTCCGTCCATTAAAGCCACGTAGCCCTCTTTCTCCTTCCTTCCCGACTGCTCCAGGGTACCCCTTCTCTCCCATTTCGCCCTTCTCACCTGCGCACATAAAGGAAAACCTCGTCAGACATAAGCGCGTGAAGCCCCAGCTGCAGACACATCCTGCCAGAGGCAACCAGCAAAGCAGCTGCTAAAACACTGTTTTCCCAGCACAGATATCTGGAAGCATTGGTCAGACACCAGCACCTTCCTAATTCTCAGAAGGATAAAAATGCCAGGTGAAAGCTTGGCTCTACTGACCTTGTGGTGCCAATGTTCAGTGTCCAACAGTGGAACTCCATGGCCCGACCAGACCAGCTGCATGAATCCAGTATTCATGAACCCAGACCCTTCGTGCAGAAGTCAGGGCAAGAGAAGTTATTGAGTTTGCTGAGGTCTGATTTGGGCCTGGGAGAGGTGGTTGTGTTTGCCTGGTCTGTGTATCCCCGCTCACAGGACGCCGGGCACATCTCCTGTGTTATATTCTTAATTTGTGTTTGCCTGCCTCATCGAGACAAAAAATGTGCAATGGAAAAAGTGAGTGAGCGTCTTTCCTCGTTTCTAACTCTACTGTTCAGTAATTCTGCAATAACATTTGCACCTGGTTTTCAGTGTGACCTAACTTGAGCTTCCAGTGATTCTGATTTTTGATGGATTAGATCCTTTTGCCAACTCTTCTTACTTGCACACATTTACAGCCTGTGCCATGTCACCCCTTGACCTTCTTTTGGGTAAATAAAGTGGATGAGTTTCTTGGTGCAGGGAGGAGCACAGCTTGCAAAATGAGAGTGAGTAAGATAAAGGATGTTATCACAGTAGTCAGCTTTACCCACCTTTGAGGATGGTGATGTCTATCGTGGGCTGGACTTTGGGGACCGAATAGGCAGGGTCGCTGCTCATCCTTGTGTATCGTGAGGAGATGATGGAGACGGGCTGCTCTGAAGGCCCGCAGCATCGCACGCACGAGAGGCGTCGCGGTTCCCGTCTCGGCAGACCCTTTTCCAGCACAGCACCGACATTCACGGTGGAGACCAAGAGCAGGAGAAACACAGCCCTCATCTTCAGCGGAGCCAGCTGGACCGAGCAAAGGAACAGAAACGATTAACACGGTGATTCAAATCAGAGCTTCTGATGGGCCATCTGTTAGTGTTACCCTAAGGTGCATTTCTCCTGATTAATTATTAGCTTATCCTGTAGTGGCACCAGGAGACTCCAGGTAGGAAGGGTGCCCCACTGCGTACTGTTTACAAGCAATGTAAAAGGTAAGCCCTGTCTCTTATTACCTACAGTTGAAATATCTGACAAGAGACACCGGGTAAACAAAAAAAAAAAAAACCCACACCACCAAAACCTGCTGAGATTGGAAGCTGAGGCTGAGATGCTTATAGCTGTTGTAGCAAGCTCGGCTCAAGGCAGAGTTTCTGCCGGGCTGCTGTTGGAACAGCCCTTGCAAGAAGTGCTGGGTGAAAGACACGAAGTGTAGCTCTGTTGGTTTGTTTATTGCATCGCCATCCTGAAAAAATCCAAAACCAGATGCAGAAAACGAAACTTTATTTAAATATAGAGCCTAAACCTGATTTTTTTTTGGAGGAAAAACCTGAAGGGGAATGAAACTAAAAGAAATCAAAAGCATTTGTCTCTTTAGGTAGTTTCTTGCAGCCTCTTGCTGGTAATCTCTTTCCAAGGTGACTTCGCCAAGCGGTTTGTGGCTTTGACCATACTCATGTGCTCTTCCCAGCAGAATTGCAGTGTACGCTTTCCACTTTTATTTTCCAATGTGCAGAATGGAAAGCCAAATAACTGCAACAAACAGACCGAACTGGGACATGCTTTGCACAAACGCTAGTTTTTGAGGTTGTCTATTCCATTTTCATCTGCTACTGGCAAGCTCCGAAGGCCGTGATTACTGGGTGAAATGAAAAGAAAGAATGTTTCAGGTGGTGCAAAGGAGGTGACTTTTCTCTAGCTCCCCACCAACCTCCTTCCTACCGAGGGACTGGAGCTGGAGACAGGCAATGCCTCCTCGTACCGTGTATAATTAGTATCATTCTACTGATTGCAGTGGTATCTCATACAAGACAGATTTTGGACCGATGCCTTTTTGGACCTTATCCAAAGTCCGATTAGTCAGATGGGCTCTTGTTGACCTCAGGTTGGGAACAGCTTTTACAATTCCTCTTCTACCAGCTTTAATTCCTGGAACAGGTGGGGAAGGTAGTAGCTGGATGCCCTGGCTTACAGAAATAACTTGATGGACACACGGGTCCCATCTGCAGAGGGAGGGAATCTTGCCTTGGAGTTCTACAAAGGCTTCACCGGGCACAAAATGGGCCAGTTGAGAAACTATGGAAAAAAAAAGTGTCAGTATGGGATGAGATACTTGGATTGTACCAGCATTCCTGGGAGATGCTTTCTTCGAGTTCTTACCTGCCCCGAAAGAACTGTCATTCACACCTTTTATTACTTGGTGTAATCCAGCTCCCTGCAAACCTGATGAATACTTATTAGCAGCAACATAATACCTTTCCTTCTGACAGCAGTGCAGGTTCTTTCGTCAAAACTGTCAGAACTTCAAATGATCTTGCTATTCATTATTGTACCTCATTCTAGGTACAAGTCTGAGGAGGGATTGATACTCCTTTTACATCAGTGTTCAGGGCCTGAATTTCATTTTCATTAAGTCCTTTTTAATTTTCATTCACTTCTTAAGCCATCTTTGTGCTGCCAAACAGGAACAGAAATGCAATGCAAGTCTAAATGGACAGCAGGTCATAAATAACCAGCCCATGCGCAACCAGAACAGAAAGTTTGCACTGCAGAGAGCTTTTGGGGTCTGTGTAATGTTTCTGGGGTCTCATCTGTGATGATTAAAGTTTGTGCATATACATAATGGTCTGAAGAAGACCCTATGTACACTCAAAGTCCCAGGCAATCAGGGTCAATACATCCTCTTTGGGACTAAAAGCTATTTAGCCCTTCTCAGGAGTGTGGTTAGGCAATAACCTGGGGATAAAGTGTAAGGCATTTGATTACATTATCAGAACATTAAAACCAGAGGACATAATTGCTCATAATACCTTCATGAAGGAGAAACAGTATTCATTAAGAGAGGCATTCATAATAGGTGTAAAGGAAAGGATTCATAAATATGAAGATACTACTTTACATTTTTATAGGCCATTATTCTCCCTAAGATGAATGACTTTCCTATTTTTAGAAGCTACTTAAGGGCGGGGGGGAAAGTCTGGGTGAAAAATCGGTGTTCAGGTTGTGCACATTTCACATTACGGTAATCCAAGCACCCATTGAAGAAATCGTGACCACTTGCATGATTCATGGACAGCAATTGCTCAGGTTATTGGCTAGAAATTGTATTTGGAAAAAAAAATGAACCAAATGATGCAGGAATCCAGTCAATTCAGGGTACCCTAGAGCTGCCGCCCCTACCACCACCTTTTCCTTCAAAAGTTACTGAAGTTAGTTCGCTAACGTGGCAGAAACATGCATTTGGTTGCAATATCGGTGGTTAACTGAAACTTTAATGATGTATGGGATGAAACAGTTTCAGATTTGCAGTTTGCTCGTAACAGACAAGAAAGGATGGGAGAAGAAGTAAAATAGGAAAGACGTGGAGAGAAAGGAGTCCGAGAGGCCTGCAAGGAAAGAATGATGAATTCAGCAGTTTGGGATTATGTTTGAAAGACATCCAGCACAAAACCGGAGATCAGGTGAAGGAAAATCTCAAACCAGAGATATCACATGTGCAACGGGAAATGAAACAAACCTGGCAAGGATTTCAATCTGGAGAAAAGAATGATTTGAGCCAAATTTCAGAGGAGAAGCAAATATAACTCTTGTGGTGGTGGTAAAGTCAAATCTGACATCCTAAAAAAAAAAAAAAAGATACAAACAGGATGAAGCTCAGAATTTAAGATTTGTGAGGTAAAGTGAGAGGTTGGCTTTGGCCATTTGGTTTTTTCCCTTAAAGATAATTACTGTGACCTTATTTTGTCAAATGTGGCGATGATGGATTTGACCTCAGCTGCACAGGTTTATCTTCTTCAGAAGAAGCAAGCAAGGACCTGGGCGTTGCTGTGCTATGGCCAAGACTCTCCAGAGCACAGGCTGGGGGGCTGCCCCTCCTGCACATCATTCAGATCCCTGCACGGGAGGGACATCCATCCTCCTTCCCACCGCCATCCGACATGCTCCTTGGCACCTGAAATGATGCACTAGTGCTGCACTGAAGGCTGCAAAACGGAGTACGTTCCTCCTTGGTCGTCCTTCACAACACTTCTCTAGGGATGGACAGGAGCATCCTGAAAGCAATAAATTAAAACTGGAAGTATAAATTATTGTCTTTGTCTTCCATACTGGGAACCTGCAAATTGCAACCTGGTTCAATTCAGAAATCTTATTTTTGCTATTGGATAGAAAAATCCAGACATGATGACAGAGAGGCAGACATCCTAACGGCTGGGAGGAAACTGGTCTCTTGTCTTTGGAGACTTTGCAGCCTGTAAAGGTTTCACTCAAGACCAAGAAGATGGTCTCAGCCCTCCCTCTCTCAAAACTTTTTCCAGTTCAGCTTCTTTGGCTCTGCTTTAACTCAGGTTGATTTTGAAACTGTTGATTGACAGCTGATGAGTTTGAAATATTTCAGTTGAAAAGCTTGCAGCGACGTGTATAAAAATGTAAATTGTTTTGATGCTTCTGACACATCTTGCAAAACACTTGCGAAGCAGAAAGCTCACACGAGGCTGAGCGCACAGCCCATTTGGTTGCAATAGGTAATTTTAAGATCAATTATTTGCTCTTCCCATAACACTTTCAAGCCTCCCTACTCCAAAGCCATGAAGCACAGAGCAGCCCCCAGCCTCTGCAAGTGGAACCAGGATGAAACCCAATAACCAAGCGTGAATTTAATCTGATGCTAAGGAAGAAATTCTGCATGTGCTAAATGAGCAGATCTATCTTTTGGGCAATATTTTGGCAAACAAAATGAAAATTTATGAATGATGAAATAAGACATCTGAACCTGATGAAAAGGCAGTTAATTTCAGTGAATTTTGGTGATGAAGATGGCTGGTGGTTGTGTTCATTATAACATGAGAATATATGTTATTGTTGGAGAGCGAGTTAAATGTAATGAAAGGTTTCTTTGACTGAAACCATCCTTTAGCTAAGATTTAAAAATGACTGTTTGATCTTTCTGTCCCTTTTCTTCCTCTCTGAATTTCTGAGCAGAAAGATAATATTAAAATATTACCAAAAGGGATTGTTTATTCAGCTATTTCTGCCTGGCCTAGCACAAGAAGAAAAAGCAAGTGAAAATACCAATCTTCTTGCTTTAAATTCGAACGCTCCCCTTGCTCAGACCCTTTTGAAAGGATGCGTCTGTCTTTCTAACCAGAGCTGGCAATACGAACCCTCTCATGGCTCATGCCTCAGTGCTGGCGAGGATGCGATGCCCAAAGCAGGGACACCGTTGTTCACCATGATCAATCCAAGGCAGAACAGATGATTAAATAACGCATTTTGGCTCTGCACTGACCTTGGAAGTACCTTGACTTAAATACAATCCATCAAGCTTTTTATTTACACTTTTTTTTTTTTACCTGCTATGAATAACCTGCATCGAAAGTGCTGGTTTTCTGGTGACACCTGGCATTCCTGGTATCTGCCAGCAAAAAGAGATGCCACAAATCTTTTCTAGAGAAGGGCAGAAAACATTAGTTCCAGTTCAGGGAGTTAAATGATGTGATTCTTTCTTCTTATGTGCAACTTCTTATTTAAATATAATTTCTTGACATTATTACAGCTGGAGAGAGCACCTTGATTGATTTTTGTTGTTCATGATTGAGTTTAATCTTACAGCTCAAGGTAGACAGTTTATGTATGAGGCACTTTTGCTCATGCAAAGCTTTCTAATCATTCTGTGTACCTGAAGAATTTTAACACTTTACTATAAAGGAATACATCTGGGCAATAGAAATAGTAAGAAATCCCCATAATATGTGCAAAACTAGCTTACTTGCTCTGCACACAGAGAAAATAAAGCAAGAAGACAAAGCAAGTCAGCGTGGAGGTTGGACCAAAAGGTTTTCCCTATGGTTATGCACCCTGAGCCCTAATCTTGGCCAAACTTTGTCTGGTCCATTCGCACTGCAAGCAGCCCTTGTGGGGTGTACAGGGGATGTCAAAGATCTACTTTAATCTGTCCCAGCCCGTGTTTGCACTGGGTAACACTGGAAGTATGTTGTTACCTTGCAGGGATGCCCAAAGAATAAATCCCACTAATAACTGTTCTGAGCTCACATGCTGCGATGTCGAGGCAGAAATTGCTCTTGGATCCCTGAGCTATGCTTTAAATTTCTGCAAACCTTTTCCTTCCTGTTATTCCTAGGGCTTTACATGGAAAAGCAATCTATGACTATCTTTGCTTTAAATTCACAGTGCACAGGGCAACGTCAGCCACTGCCCATTTTAATTAGTGAGAACTCTCGACTGAAAACCCAAGAGGGCAGTTAAGACTAAAACCTTTCTTGAGCCGCAGAGATGGAAAACACATGGATGTGTCAGCCGCGAACCTCGGCATCGTTCCGGAGACAGAAAATATGCCAGTTCTGCTTTTTTACCTTTTGTCTTCTTTCAAGCCCCGACCTCCTCACTGCTCCAGAGCTCCTTGCATCACCAGCAGCAGGAAATGAAGCATCGTTAGGG
Source organism: Cariama cristata (assembly GCF_000690535.1). Classification (NCBI taxonomy): domain Eukaryota; kingdom Metazoa; phylum Chordata; class Aves; order Cariamiformes; family Cariamidae; genus Cariama; species Cariama cristata. The sequence continues at coordinate 44,828 of NW_009611296.1, forward strand.
CCGGGTTTGTCTGGACACTGGACTTCCTCTTGGAAATGATTTGTTTGGGATTTTTTTTTATTTTCTTCCCCAGGAGGATCTAAAATTTCTTCATGAGCAACTTATTGTAGGAAAGCCCAAAATACTGAAGGAGCTCGAGCATTTTCCCAGGAAAAGCTGCAACAGCTCAGGGGTTCCTCTGCCCTCTCCTCTCCGACACAGTGCCACAGAGATGCTTCACTCGAGCCGAGCATCAGGAGCCTGTCTGCAGCCATGAAGTGATTTGAGGGCTCACAGACAAGATCATTTGGATCCCAAAGAGCAACGTGTTTTAAAAATTTCCACTGTCTGTAGTGGTTTGCAGCTGACCGACGGGAACGCCCTCTTGTCCGCAGCGTTTGTACAACGTGCTGGGGTGATGCAGAAGAGGGGTTGGGAGTGTGGCTAGAGACAGCCGGGGCGGTTCGAGCCCTGCCAGTTGTGAGCGGGGCAGGAATGGAGGCAAAGCCGGGATCCGGCCATGGAGAGGTCCAGGGGCTGTTAGCTGCGTCCGTGCTTGTAATGGCCTGGGTGGACATTTGGTCAGTGAGTTTGTAGCTCCATTTCTAATCGACTGGTTTGTTTTTTATTTTCTGGTGCTTTTTTAGCATGTACCTCTTTCCAATGTGGGTGAATTGTCCCAATTCCTCTGTCCCGGGAGGAGCTGACCGTGAGCAGCAGCGGCTCATGCCATCACCATGTGCTCTCTCCAGCTGCGATTTCACCCGTCAGGCATGGGAAGAGATGGAGATCCCAAACAAACATCCCTTCCTATTACCTGGACGTGCGTAGACCTGGGGGATTGTCTGGATTTAACACAGTTCCCTGTGGGCACTATGGAAGGAGAGGCTGTGCCTGTATGGAAATGGTCCTGGGCACCTGGATGAGTGCCTTCCCTGGTCTGCGACAGGGGCTGGTATCACACTTCTCTCAGCGCAGACAAGGAGCAAAAGGATGTTTGCTGGTTCCTAAGCAACCAACTCTTCCCTCTCTCCTTCTCCTCCTCCCTGCCTGAACCTCGGACGCCAGGAACATGCCTGCAATGTCCTGGAAATGGCCCTGCTCCGGGCTGGGCGGCTCCTTGAAAGCGGTCCCAACTCCACAGCAAGTCCAGGCAGTGATTCAGCCCGGCGCCGCCGAGGCACAAAGCAAGTTACAGTAAGTCATTCCCAGGGCAGCTTCTCTGGTAGAGCAAATCACCCTGACGAAGCGGACACCCAACCCTCCTTCTCCCTTCCCAGCGGAAAGGCAGCTTTCCTGTGACTTGCCACTCCTGACCCCATCGCTCCAGGAATTTGGCTTTCTGCGTGCCGAAATAAAGCAGGCAGAGATACAAATAGATAAATATAAATATATAAATAGAAATAAAACCTGCAGCAGGTCCCAGGCAGGGCTGTCCATGCTGGGTGGGTGGGAGCACCAGGACATGGGTGCTGGCAGCGGCAGGACCATCCCGTCCCGGCACAGCTGCAAACCCCTGCTCGCAGCTCAGGAGCGAGCAGCACATCTCAAACAGCTGCAGTTCCCCGGTGAGGCTGGAGAAGCAAAGTCCCCTGAAAGTTTCCATGTCTGTGGAGGACGCCAGGAAACGGTGTTTTCCTGCCCTGGGCTCCCACGGCGGCGGGGGAGCTTGCGTCGGATCGGCCATCGTGCCTCTCCCACTGCTCAGGCACAGCTAAGAGCAAAGTCGGACTGGAAGAAAGCATCGTTCTGGAGTGCTAAGGGTGGTTAATGAAACCAGGAGTGTTAATAGGATCAAATCAAACCCACCTCAGCAATAACCTGGCCTTGCACTTATTTCGCCTGCTGCAGTGGAGCAGAAAAAGCGAGACGAAGCAGCGCAGGCAGAGCACCTCTTGTTATGACTCACCCAAGCAACCTGCCTCTGCAAGGCAGCAAGACTTTGTTGTTCCCTATAGCAATAGTAATTTTTTTCCCCCAACTTACTCAGATCCATTTCACTTACCTTGTGACTCAGAGCCCCCTGCCTCTTACTTTCCTTGCTGCTGCTTAGCAGGATGCATAATATGAAAGCTGCCGTTCATTCAGGTTCTTTAGCTCTCCGTGGCGGCTGCAGCTTCCTAGCCCGAGTCCAAATGAAACACTGAAAGTCAGTCCGGCTCCTTAGGAAACCCAGCAGCTAGGTTGTTTGCAAAAGGAGAGCTTTTTCTTGTTTCTTTGCTTGCACCAACTTGTGCTGGGTTCCTGCGCTTCTGTCCTGGTATAGTTTCCTTAGGACTCACAGCCAGTCTGCTGGGTTGCACGGTGCCTCTCACAATGATGGAAATGAAGACCAAAAAAATTTGTGAATAATAATAAAAAAAATGTATCAAAAAACCACAGACCCAAAACCACATCCAGTGTTCCAGCCAAGAGAGAAAGTGCTGGGATCACATGGAAATAATTTTTCTTTGGGAGATTTCAGCATCTTTTTAGGCAGGAGAAAGGAGGAAAAAAAAAACCACCACCACAATAAAATCTCTGACTTTTGTGCATGGGCTGTAAAGGTGGCAAAAGCATCTTGAAGGGGTGCAGCAATGGAAAGCACCCCTGCAGTGATGCTGGGGGAAGGAGTAGGTGCCCAGCCAGGTGCCTGGGGACAAGCCGGTGCTAAGGGAGACGTCACCCCCCTGTCCCATGCACCTCCCTGCAGAACAACAAAGCACTTTGCTTCTGCGTGAGCAGATTTGGGGCCAATCTCAGGAAGGTGATGCGCAGCTGCAGCATGCTGTTTTCCCTCCCTGCTTCACAGGTTGAGGGGATAACGCCTTACGCCAAACCAGCCACGGCAGGATGGGATGAGTGTCAGCATCCTATGAATGGGAAAGGAAGGGAAGGTCACACAGAAGCACAGGGGTGAAACTTGCTCAGTGTGTGTTTACAGACAGTCTTCTCCCATCACTACCTATTTGCTGGTGGTGTGTTTTGCACTAACTTTTCCATGACACCCAGAAATGCCTGGGAACAGCAAGTTCCCACTATTTCACATAACTGGGACTGAATTACCGACTCCTTCGGCTAACTGCAGCAATTATGGCCGGGGTGCCACGAGGGTCTGCGTGGGAGGGTAAACATGGAGATCGTCTCCAAAGGAGGCTGAGCAGAGGGCATCTTCAGAGAAAGCCATCCAGCCCTGTCCTGCCCGGGCTGGCCCATCAGCAGAGGAGTGCACGGAGGTCCTGGCCACGTGTGAGTCCCTCGGGAAGGCTGGTGGCTGCCACGGTCCCTGGGCTGGTGGCAGCAATGAGGTTGCAGAACTGAGCCCAGCGTGGCACGCTGCTGCATGCCAGCAGGGTCACCCCTTAGCCAGGAGATAACGTGGGATGTAGCACAGATTGCTTTTGTCCAAGGGACTGCTGAGACAAGGTCACTCGGGACAGCGAGGAGCAGATATGGGAGTTTTGGAGTGCGCTGAACATCACCCAGCTCCCTGGCTCGGGGGCAGAGCAGGGCTGTGCCAGTGCTGTTGGATTTTGGTGCCCACACTTTCTTAGCTGAAATTGCACACTTGGTCACTTCCAGCCCTTGGAAAAAAGCACATTGGTGGCTTTTTTTAAAATCCGGTTTGAGCTCTGAATTTGGTTTTTTCTTTGGTTAGAGGGGTTCTTTCTTTATTTTTCTTTTTTCTGTTTTGCAACTGGCTCCCATTAATCGTAAAAGAGGAAGTTAAAAGAGATGGAGATCCTACGTAGTGCAAGCTCCAGCACCATTCCTGCGCTAAGACCGACAAAGAAAAGCAATGCTTTGATTGTCCTGAGAACATCAGGTGGGGAAAGGTGTGTTTTGTCCTCTCGCAGTGCCTTTCCCCACTTCAGGTCACAACTCGGTGCTTTAAATATCCCTCGCCCGCAGCCCTCCTGCTCTGCCGCCTGCCCTGCACCAGACCCCAGCGCTTCCAGACCCCACCACTCCAAGGGCACGTGCTGGCCTTTTGTTATTTTGGAAACAGTCTCTGCCTTACGTAAAGAGGGATGAGATGGGAGAGCGCTTTGGGAACCTCTCTGCTTTTTCAAAACCCCTCCAAAGCCTTCCCTTCTTTCCCGACCCAGCCAGGCAGGGGACGTCTCGGCTGGGGTCCTCAGAAGGGTCCCCAGCTCTGCTCCAGGTGCCGATGTGCCCCAGCTCCCAAACGATCTGCACCGCTGGACCACTGCCCAGCAGTCGCCCGTTCTCCGTAGCTCAAAGCCTTGAGTCAGAGGCAGGGAGACGGCTCTCATGACGGAAAAGGGGTTTTGCACGTCTTTTTAAAAAGAAATAAGAAACAAAACAACCTTGAAAGCTGTAGGTGGACCTGGGTTATATAAGGGAGAACTCAAATTGTTTGCAGATGAGTTATGTTGGGAATGTTTTTATATTGGTGGTGTTAAATAAAACTAGCAGGTGATTAAAATAGACTGCAGCATGATTTTTTATTTTAAATTTAATAACCTGCATCCAGAGTGATGAGGAGAGGGAATAGGGGCTATTGGGGACCAAGGGCTTCCCTTGTATCGAGGGAGAGGGAAGATTTACACCCGCTCCCAGTGCTGTACTGGGAGGCTCCCTTAGCAAGGATCAGTGAGGCAAAACATAGAGGTTTGCGGCTGTCCTGGCATGAACCCGAGCAGCATCCAGCTCTCCATGAGTCACCCTCCGGTGCTGGGCTCCTCCAGCCCAGGCTTCCTGGAGCCCCCCTGTCCCTCTCCCTGTCCCCATCCCTGTCCGTAGCAGTGGTCCCCATCCCAGCCCCGCACGGGTGCGCAGGACCGGAGGGCACCAGGCAGAAGCCACCTGGAAAGGGGCACATGGAGCCCCGTGCAGCAAGGGGGGAAATGCGGCTGCAGCCTTTCCAAAGCTGCCAGGAAAAGAAAAAACTTACTCATCCTCTTTTTGGAGGGACCTCAAACAGTCCCTAAGAAAGGAAATTACTGCCTCACAAATGCCAACCAAAAGCTTTTCCTGTCATCTTCTCGTTTCTGGATTAAATACCAAATTTCTGTATCCTTTTCTCACCCATCGTGTTCCCCAGGTACCCTGCTCTCCTCCTGGCGCTGCTCAGCACCTTTTCTGGAAGGGAGAGGTTCCTGCATCGCTGCCTCCAAAGCCGCCCGGCTGGGGTTGCTGCATTCATTTGCTTGGTCCCACAAATCGCCTGGACTCCAGAAACAAATGTGCATTAAGGCGTTTGTGTCACGGTCAGCAGGGACATCACAGGGGTGACATCGATGCTTTTTCAGGATTGGGGTCTGTCTGCAGAAGCGGATCAGTGAGCGTGTCCCGAGCACCCTGTGCATGCTCCAGGGAGTTTATTTCCTTCCTTTGTCATCCAGCAAATATTTATAATTAGAATACAATTAGCAAATAATATCTGTTAGCCCTGCTGAGACACAGGAGCTCCTTTGCATCAAGTACGTCCTTGCAAAAAGAACCAATACAAACAAAAGCACAAACGCAAACGCCAAAGCACTTAAAGCAGAGGGACGGCACCCTGGAGTTTGGAGTTTGGTTCCTGGCTCTGCTGCCGACAGCGTGGGGTTTTGGGAATGCGCCCCTCCGTCCTCCTGGGGATGGCACGTCTCTTCTCCCATTCTTCGTCACCTATTTTTAGACTAAGCTCTTCAAGGCAAAAAAATGTGTAACTGGAGTGCAACCGGGCAGAGCTCTGCTGTCACAGGGGGGTGTGAGGCCACCACTGAGAGCTTACTTGCATGGATATAAAAATAGTTTATAGATGTAACTGAACAGAAAGAG
>NW_009611296.1:50606-66134 GCF_000690535.1 Cariama cristata
AAAGAGTGTTTAGGGCTCCGAAAATGATCTTAGCCGGTCAAAATCTGTCCAAAAGCAGTCTATATGAGTGACTTTTATTTTTACTCTGAAACTTAGGGCAGAAGAAAAATGTTACGATAACCAGCGCCTGGCATCAGAGCCAGTGTCTCCACATTAAAGAGGTTTTCTGCCTCTTAAAACGACAGCTTCCTTTTGCGAAATAATAATCACATTCAAGGAAGAAGGATATTTCTGTTTACACAGTTGATTTATAAAGTTTGGCTTTTGTCCATGCAGGGAGCAAAGGGAAAAAAAAAATAATAATCAGTTCTGCACACTGCTGAAGGCTTACAGCAAATTGATGAGAAACTCTGTGTGTGAGCGAGTGGTGAGTTTGGGGCACGCTGAGCCTGTCCGCCTCCTCTTGCTAGAGAGAGCAAGGACAGTTACTGAGATGGATGCCATCAGAAATTAAACAGTACTCAGCTAGAAAATGGACACACCTACGGTAAATTTAAGGGACATAAATGGTCAGCTGGCAAAGCCATGGTTTTCTTTACAGGCTTAGTGTGCCAAATCGGTCTGGTCTACAGGGAAGCGAATGCTTCTTTCTAATCAGTGAATTGATGAAGTGCCTAGGTTTGTAGGAGGGTGCTGGCTTTGTGCTGCAGAAAGAGGAGCTTTGCCTGTTTGGGAGCTTGGAGAGGGCACCCAGAGACACACACATACATGAGCTCCAGCTCCAGGTAGCCCATGTCATGATCCTCTGCTGAACTGGGGATGTGGGTCGGCTACGGCGTGCCGGGATGCTGGAGCCTCTGTGCTCTGCAAACGCATTTCCCTGCATGGCCAGGCCACAGCCACAGCTCTGCTTGCGTAAAAAGGTGATGGAAACGTCTCAACCGGTGTCCACAGGCATGCTCATCCTCTGTCCTTCTTTTAAGCAAAGGCATATCTTTTATTCTTTTTAAGCTTTCAAACACACTCTATATAATGACTGAAGATATTTGGGTTGTAACCATCTCTTTAAACGAAAAGGCATGTTTTATATGGATTTTTCCACCGCACTGAACTGGGTGAGAGGGATGCGTGTTTGCTCTCCTCTCCCACTCCAGGCTGGGGCTCTGTGCCATGACAACGCCTGCACCACGTGGCAGAGACGCACACAGATGATTCCTATGGAAACATTAAATATTAAGCTACTTTTCCCCCTGGCTTTCTGCTGGGGTGTCCGCCTGGATCACAACAGACCCTTGGCATTCCCAAAATGCAGGCAGACTTCTGCGGTGCTGAGCCGACAGCCCCGACGACGCGCAGGGAGCTGGGAGGGTGTGTGCCGAGATAGGATTAATGCAGCGCCTGTGCTAAACTCCCGAACAAAGTGGAAAAAGCGAAGAGCAGCTCTCCCTGCACAGCCATGTCAGCCAGGCAGCCCAGGAAGAGTTTTCAAAGCCCCTAATATAGTAATCCCTAACCGAGAATATAATTTAATGCATTGAAGTATATACATGTATGTACCTGTGTGAGGGTGGGGGGCTTTCACATGGCCAATTGCACAAAGCCAAAAATTGGAATTTAAATTGGAATTTAAACAGTAGCATGTGAATGATAATTGGGAACCGCTTAAGAATAATTTACTAAATAGTGTGAAAGCAATGATTTCGCAACCGAGTGAGGAAAGGGTCATGGCTAAAGCCTGGTTCTGAGGGGGGGGCTGACTGAAAGCGCTCCGGCTGGGAAGAAATGCTGTATACAGTAGGTAACGAGGGGAAGGGGGTGCCTTTCTCCAGGCTGACGAAGCCTTCCAGGGCTGCTCACGCTGAGCAATATTTGCAGAGGAGAAACGAGACGACCTAGATAAATATAGGTTAATCAGCCTTATGGTGAACCTGTCAAAGTAACAGAATCGCTGATGATCTCTAATGAAGAGTTAATGGAAGGTGACGTGACCAACGCCAATCAGCCAGGACTGGTGGGAAACAGATCTTGTAGACCTAAATTCTACTATATATTACAAGTTTATTTGATGCAGGTATGCAGACTTTGGCAAAATATCGGTCAAAATCTTTTAATTAAAAAAATGAAAGTGATACTAAATCAGGTTGTCATGGAGAGATGGGCGAGCACGTTTGCAGCAGTATATTGGGGAGGGATGGTCTCTCCTGCCGTCCCGGCTAACGAGGCACGCTGCCACGAGGCCTGATCGTGATGAACCGGGTCAGCTTTGCTGGGAAACTGCTGAATAACCAAGTAGTGCTCTTAAAATTGACTATAACTGCCCTAAGCTGCAACATTGATTCATCATTAAACCTCATCTACAGGCTGTCAAGCTTTAGACGTTTAAGGCCCTGTTCTGAAATCTAAATTTGGAAATCCTGCAAGATTTGAATCTTGGTTTTGAGTTAAGCCTTTGTTAGATGGAAATGGGAGTTCACAGTGGTCATAAATAGCATATCCATCACGCCTTGTATCCACCTGCCCTTTGCATAAAAATCAGCTTTGTTTTGCTGAATAACCTCTTAGGCAGGACTTAGAGCATGAATTCATCTTAAACCCTGGGTTTAGTGTGATTAGCACTAGCTCATCTTACAGGGCTTTAGGCATGTGTTGAGAAGGCTGTCTAAGCCCTCTCTGTGCATCACCTTTTGGGGAGAGGTTTGTTGCCGTTCTCGTAGCTTCTGTCTGAGGGTGGGAAGAGTGTTTGCTCAGGTCTGTGGCACACATCACGGAAGTTTCACATCATGTAACAGAAAAGGTGGCTTGATTTATTCTGTGCCTTTTTGCATACCTCCCCACTGCTTAGAGCACTATTAGGCAACGGGCACTGTTCCTGCCTTTAGACTCCCCAACTCTCTTCCTTTGCTCCGGTATCTCATAGAAAGTCCCGAGCATCTAGCTAGCTGCTAACCTGTTTCCCATAAAATGGGAAGAGCTAGATTAAACCAGGTACAGAGAATCACCTAGTAACATTTCAAGCCTACAAAGCTCAAGTCCCGTTCCCCAGCTGTTTGGGACAGACTCTGATACAGGGATACATGAGTGGCTGGACATCGCTCTTTAACGGACAGGGTGTTTTCGCACTTGCTAACGATTAGGTGACAGCATGGCCAATGTCAGATGGTTTGGCTTGTCCCATCCAGGATCTAGTGCCTGCATGGGCTCGCTTGCTGGGAGAGCTTCTGCACTTTCTGAACTGATCACCCCATTACCCACATTTCATATGCAATTGTGGAAACTGGATAAGCAAATGAAGTGTGCAGTTTAGAGACGTGCTACTTAAAAATTCAATCTGGTGGCAGACCCAAATCAAAATAGCTAAACCCAGGACAAAGTCCTCGGCACAGCACCAGCGTTCAGTGTTCAGATATGTTTATGACACTGGCTGTATTTGTATAGAACCAAAATGAGCTGAGAAGGAAAATATTTCTCTTTGTTGTTTTGCTTCCAGGAGAAAAGAGAGTTTTGATTTTTTACTTTCATTTCCTTTCCAGTGTTTAGATTACTTGTGATTATATGGTGCCGAGCAAATAGATGGTGCTCTACCTTTTTGTAAATGACTTGGAATTTTTCTTTAATCCCTTGGTAGGGTTCACCTGGTATGTCATTCATCATGCCGCTGCTCTGCATTCCAGCTACTGGGCTCATTTAATTTGCTAGGCTGAATGAAATAGCTTTACCATGCCTGCTTATACAGAAGTAATGATGGGTAGAGCCCCGTAGCACATAATAATTGCTATTTTCCACAAAGAGATGCATGCGTGTTCTCAGAATAATCTTAAAACTGTTAAAACTCATGAGAGTGAGACAGGCTGTGGACAACAGAGTAAAAATGATGGAGGGTGGTTTTCTTCCCAGATTCTTTTTTTAAATCTCTAGTTTTCAGCTTTAAAATGGTATTTGCTGGTTGAATCGCTGGGCTGTGGGACACCATGCTCCCCCTCCCCACGCTCGGCAAGAGCGGCTGCAGGTCCTGTCTCTTCTTGTGGGCAACATGGCCCCACATCTACATCCTCAGGATCTGCTTCAGCATCTTCTAGGTTTGAGCCTCTAACACGCTCACCCCCTCATAAAAATGTCAGTCTGAAACCCACCTTTCGCCTAAGACTTTTCTATCAGAAAGGGAAATTGAAAAGAGATTGCAATAATTGTTCACCAGGGAGATAAATGGAAGGGATGGGTCCAGACAAGCCCTTTTGTCTGAGGACGCGTTGTCTGGCCGGCTCACCTCAACCCCACCGATTCTGGCAGCGCATTGACATCTGTCCGTCATCCCAGCACAATCAATATGCTGACATTTCGGGTCGTCCTTGCAGACCTTTCCCCAGCACATAGGAGCTCAGGTCGTCTTTGCCCGGAGGGTTTTGCACGGCAGCCCACCTCTCCCTCCCCTCCGCGCCCCTGGCTGAGCCCAGGCAGCTCCGTTTCTGCTCTGGGATGGCTCGCGGCTCCTCGTGTAATCTCCTATTAAACACTCCCCGGCTATCGCTGCTCAGGCTTCACACTTATTTCCTCCGCTGTGGCAGACAGGGCTGAAACTGTCGGTGAATTTTGATTCCCTGGTGGCAGTTGCAGAAGCAATGTGGAGGAGTTGGCTGAGACAGCAATAAACTCAATCTGTCCCCTCTGTTCCTCTGAGAATTATTTTTCATTTCTTAAATTGAGATTATTTCATGAAGTCATAGGTTTTTGCTCTCAACATTAAAGAATATCTAGCCAGAGCCTTTGACAAGAGCAAGGACCTGTAATTTAAAAGTGGGAGCATTTGTGAGGGAATCAGGGATGAGGCAGTTTGATAATTAAATTAAAAAATTACAGAATGCACTTTATAAACAGATCAGATGCCAAAACTTTTGCTGTCCTCGTGTTACCTCCTGAGTTGCCACAAACCCCAGGAAGAAAGTCTTTGCTTTAAGAACTTGTAATTGAAGAAAAGAGAGACAAAATTCTTCAGGGCAGGCAGGGGCAGAGGTGGGCACAGGATGCCGGGGACAGCCTGGGCAGAGGGTGAGACGTCCCCTGCACCAGCTGTGCTCAGGTACAGGGATGCTTTACCACCAGGAGATGTGGATGCTCCTGCCTCACATCAAATGCTGAGCAAAGTACACAGACTTGAATCTCTCTCCTTGGCATTTAGTTCAATGTTTTCGATCTTTCTTACTTGCCATGGTATGAGCACTCACATAGACAACTCATACGGCTCCGGGGCCACATCACTCATCGAACCGTGACCACGTCAGACAGGAGTCCTTGTGCCCCTGACAGCAGGGATTGGTGATTTCAGCTGGTCTGCTGTAATTTTGGAGACCATTTTTTTTTCAAATTGATTTGAGTCTCATTTTTAAGCAGATGCAACCTTGTTGGTAGTGTAAGACCTGGATGGGAAGAGGTCTCTGGCCGTTCATCTGGAGCGGTCTGCTCGGGTGGACCCAGCATCAGGAACAACCACACAGATGATTTTTCCTTGCTGGCTGCCAGACTGAGGATCTCGGCTCGGCGCCCTGTACCCACAGCTCACGGTGGCCAAAAGCATCGTTTTTCTTCTTGCATCTGGAGAAAAAGAGGAGGAAGGGCAGCATGTAACATTGATCTGCAGGAGCACTTGACATTGACATATACCGTGAGTATTTTTAGCATCCAAGCGCACTTTTTCTTGGCCACATCACGACACCCGAGACCACTCCTACGACATCAGTATAAGGGCAATCGTTTTATGACGGGAGAGGGGAGGCACAGAAAGGTTAAATGATTTCTCTCCGTCTGCACAGCATGACAGCAGCAGACCTGGGAATAAATTTCAGGATCTCCCCGCACCTCCCCAGCGCAGCCTCGGAGGCTGTCGGCAGAGCGGCTGTGGTTCAAGGGCTGGCTGCCGCCTCTGTCCCTCTTTAGCAGGTCTGATGGGAACACCTTTGGAAGGACAGCGGGCAATGTATCAGCTCCGTGACAGTGGCATTCCCAGTGCCCTTCCCAGCTTGGCCAGTGCAACTCCCATCCCTCATCAAATGCATTTCAGCACTACCCTTCCCAAAGAGGCTGTAGTCCGATAACTTCTAGGTGAGCAGCAGCAATTTCAGAGCAGTCTGAGGTATGAGATGACAGGGAGCACCAGGAACACTCCCGCAGGGCAGACAACTGCTACAGAGAGGTCTAATAAACTTGCAAAATCAGTTGAGTTTTTGGCGGAGAAGGGCACTGAGCTGGAGCTCTTCCATTCCCACTGGCCTTTGAGAGAGGCTATTACTAGGTGGAGAACTGGTACGAAGCAAAGCAGAGTTTTATTCAGACATCTTGATATGAAGAAACCAGCCTGTGACGGGAATCCAGTCCCGTGGAATGTTTTTGGGAGTGGCAATGATCTCCATTCAGGATCTCTCACGTGAATCACTTCCAGGCTGGTTTGAATAGGTTCGGTGTGACAACCGGGGTTTGAGTTTGTTTTCTCCTTGGCAATAGCATAAGAGCAAAACTGCTGGCAATGCTTACCAATGCTACCGCAGCCTCCTATGGACTGCCTGTGCATTTTAAAATCTTATTCTTGAACAACCACCACGGATCAAATGAGCAATCGCAGCGAGATGCTTCTGACCCTCTTCCTTCGTTAAATAAAAATCACATCTCTCTGCTTTGACGTTTCACTGTTGGCCACGGATCAAAATGCATAGGATGAAGACAAAGCTGTCCATTCGCGTGGCCAGGAAGCAAAGTCTACAACTGGTCTTAGTGATGCTCATCATTAGGCTGGGTTCCTGTCTCAGGGCGGCGAGCGCTGATACGGAAGTGCAAAGAGGAGAAAGTATCAGCCAGGGGCATAACGTGGAGCTCAGACCCAGCCAGAGCAGATCTGCCCGACTGCGAACAGCAATTGCCAATAGACAGATGTTTGTCTGGTCTTAAATTACATTGCCTGCATGCCTGGAAAAGATACTGTCTTATAAATAGCAGTGCTTCAATCCCCTATGGCTTTGCATATTCAGGTCCTACCGTAAGGCATACGGGTGTTAGATAAAAGTAGCTGGAAACGGGCTGTGGGTAGAAAATGCCTCAGGGTGGCTGGCAGTGGGGTGTCTTCAGCTTCTTCGTGGGAAGTTTTTGGTTAATAGAGGGGGGGTGATTCATCCTTTCTGTTCTGCACTGCACGGGAGAAACCCTGGGAAAGCACCATGTTTCACCTGGAAAAAAAGTTTTAAGGTTTTTTGACATTGAAGTGTTTCAGCCAGAGTCCAAATTCTCCAAGAAAAGCAGGCATTTACCATGAATACACAGAAAATCCAGACTCTAAAGCAGCATTTCCTCCACTCCAGTGCTGCCTTCATTTCCTGGGCAGGATCTCAGAGACCTCAGGCTGAGTAACAGCCCCAAGGAGATGCCAAGGAATGAGTGCTCATTGTGGAGTAAAACCCAAGTAGAGTCAGATTCCCAACCCGGAGCGGTGCTGCTGGGACTGTCCCCTGGGATGGGGTGCGAATGATCCAGCACCGGGCAGCATCTCACCAGCTCCCACTCCGTTTGCGGAGCAGGGCTCACGACTTGCGGGGTCAGCCTCCGTCTCTATGAGATACAGCTACTATCAGTGTCAAACCACTGACGAGTGTGGACCCAAACTTCATCCCCTGCTTTTTTAGGAGGTAGACAATGGAGCTGTGCTGATGCAGCCGACTTGTACAAACGCCTGGAGAAGCAGAACTGCTTTCTCCTTCCCCAACCTGCCCCAAGCTCTCTCCTCACCAGTCGGCAGGGCTCAACTCTTCTCCCAGCGATGCTGCGGCCGGGCTCCCCACTAACTGGGGCCATTTGCCACATACAACGGGCTCATTATGAGCTGCTCCCTGTTTCAGAGCTTGAAGTGTCCTGTCCATGCTGCTTTCTGTGAGTAGCCATTTCTGCGTATTGAACAGGCAGAAAAACAAATGTCATTTAACATTTTGGGGAGAAGGAGGGGGACAGCCAGTTCGACTCACCCATGGACTACGCTGAACCATTCTGCATTATGATGTGATGGAAAGCTACAATTAGCTCTGATTAAGGCAGCCTCATTGCCTCGCCGGGAGCAGAGCTGCTGTCAGTTCCATTTTCTTACCTTTCCACAACACTGACATGCTGCAATTCAGCAGATTGATACTCCTGGCACGAAGCACTCCCCACGTAACACTGATGAATGGGTGCTGAGGATTTATCAGTAATACACCACGGTGGGGTCCAGAGTCACCCCCAGCACCGGGCTCCCTTGGATAGGGAGCGTATTTAGTCAGGGGGAAGAGTCAGGGCATGGAGAGTGCAGAACGCGGGATGTGCCTGGGGTGACGCAGTCCCCTGGCAGGGCTGGGATAAATCCACCCTCCCCTGATGTACGGGGGGTGATGGACCCATGAGAGCAGCGAGCCTGTTGCCTCTAGCCATTGCAAACGGAGCATCATTCGCCGCTGTATGTCCTGAAGAGTCTCAGTGACATTTCTGAGCTACGTCTCAGAAAACCACTAATAAAAGGTTAAAACCCAGAAGTTATTATAAAGCATATCTCATGCATTTTTTTTTCCTCAGTCAATGAGCATCACTGGGCTTCCTGGAAAGAGATTTGAGATCCCTTTCACACCCTTTCTTAAGCTGATCTCTTTGCAAACTATTTCATGTGCTGATAAGACATGTAACCTGCACCTCTGCCTTAGGATGAGCGAGCATTTCTCTCCTCTGTCCTGCGATAACAGCCGGGGCTGCTCTGCTCTGTATTCAGTGCAGTCGTAAGCAAAGTGAATCATTCTCATCTGTGATGCACTGTACTCAATGAGCAGAGATGCTCTGTTCTTGCAATTAAATGTAATTTCTCTGTTGCCCTAGAGAATGCAGAACCTTACCTCGTTAGCCCAGCCAGTATTTTACTGATGCCAGGAAAGGATTTTATTATAGCTATGTTGCACAGGACACTGATTCGAGACTTGTTCCATTTTGGATCATGTTATTAACTGAAAAAAATCTCTGTTACAACAGATGGATTCACATCAGCAGATATCTTGAATCTTTTCCTGAAATCAATCATTTTCAGGGATTAATACAACTCTTGTTATGAGAGTGGCAAAGCCTCTGACAATCGCACAGGATCTATCTATCTGCACACTTCGGGCTCGGCCAGGAGCTGGGTTCCCCCACGCAGGAAATTTCACCCCATTTGCTTCTGATTTTGAAACAGAAAGGAATTAAATGTAAGGAAATATTGGGGTTCAAATGCAATACTTTATGTGCATTTCAAACTTCATAAAATATAAGATCATAGAATAGTTTGGGTTGGAAGGGACCTTTAAAGGCCATCTAGTCCAACCTCTCTGCAATGAGCAGGGACACCTTCAACCAGACCAGGGTGCTCAGAGCCCCGTCCAACCTGACCTCGAACGTTTCCAGGGATAAATATCGGTGGACAGAATGAAACCATTTCATTTCAAAATAACAAGAAATGCATGTATTCCCTCCTGGGAGGGTCAGAAGAGGAGATTTGGACGTGAGGTAACTTTCTCATCTCCTCCACAGAGCAATGCCAGGACTTGGGGAAAGGATCCCAGGTGCTGGGCAGCACCAGGAGCTCGGCGGTGACCAAGGCATTCGGCTCCGTGCAGGTCAAACCTCCACCTCCCATCGGCAGAGAGCTGAGAACAGCAAAGGGATAACTGAGACCCAACAATTGCACCTCATCGTGGTTAATGGCTTATTGATGGGATTACAGTTTTTCTTTCCATTGTTAAGATGCGAGATCTGGTTTTAGATTTTTACTAATTTGTTTGTTCGCAACTGTTCAATAGATCTTTTCTGCAAACATGCTTCAATCTCTGGGTTGTTCACAAACATGTTTGCTCAACCTGTTCCTGCTCGCTTAATGAACTCCAGCCGTTCATTAGTATGCTTATCATAGGATATTACTTCTGTATCCTGAATGGATGCAGTAAAATAGATACATTAAATAAAAAGCAAATTAAACAAAAAATGAAGGGTGAAGGGGAAAAAAGTTTCATCGACATTTTCAGGAAGAAGTGAAAAACAGGTGGACTTTACACTGAAGAGGGCAATCTTTCCCCTGTGGAGGCAGAGCAGCGGGGCAGCGGCGAGGCAGTAGCAGACCTGTCCTGCATCATCCACCCCCCAAAGCCATAACCCTGGGCGGTGACAAGTCCAAAACATGGGAAAGCCACGAAGTTTCAGCATTCACAGCTTGAGTAAAAGTGAAACCTGCTCTGTAGAACCTGTTTCACCCTTCACTGTCATTCTCACCATATAAAGCTCAATCACAGCGTAATGCTTGTGTCTCAAGCAGAGCAGAACGGAAAGAAGATTTCCTATTTCCCCAAGGAGCTTTTAGGATTTCCAAGTAGTTTTCCACCCTGAACCCGAGAGAGGATGGAAAATCTCAATTTTTTGTGAACTGGAATCAATGAACTTTCTAATTTTGGCTTGGCTGATAGGATGTACTGATTTTGATTTTATTTTTGTTTCCCTCCAAAATTACTTCTATTTCACAATGGGAATGAATTCAGTTAGGAAAAAAAAGAAAAGACTCAATGTGCCTCCTTTCCCAGGCCCGCTTCTGGCTGCTCTGACAGCTCAATCACATTCTCTCCTTTGGGAATTTTTCAAAATGGGATATTTGTGGACACAGATTCTGAATCCTATCATGCAAACTATGTTGGCAAATTTAATTTTGCAATGAAGGATTTTTTAGAAGTAAATAAATCTATTCAAATACCAAAGGATGCCCGGCAGATGTGGGATTCATCCCAGCTCGGTGGAGCCACCCATACCCCAGTCAGGACGACTGGGGCTGCAGACTGGGGAGTATTTCAGGAGGAGCTGTCGTGTTTTGGCACTCTCACAGGAATGTGTTTGGAATATATTTTCAGTTCCTCGTTGCACCTTGTAATTGAATCAGATAAACATGTGGAAGGTACGGAGATATTCGGGTGACACTAAGCACTAGTTGTATGATTACAGCAAATCTTTCAGCTCCTCTGAGCTCGCTGACAGTGACTTGTTTCTGTATTTGTAAGTGCTGCTGTTTATGATGGAGGAGTTCACAGGGCAATAAACAGGATAAAACGCCAAGCTGAAGAATTTGATTACTGTAAAATCTATTTCTTTCAAGTATACCAGTTATTTCTATTATGGGACATTTTAGAAATAATTCTGAGTCTTGAAGTAGTTTAAAGAAGATTAATTTTCCAAGGAAAAAAGCCTTTCTCAAATCCATCTTATCAGCTTCTCGGACAAAGCGTGAAATGAGGAGCTTATCCTAAAGTCGCTGAAATCAAAGGCAGGTCTTTCCCTTGACTTTAGAGAGTTATAAAACAAATTGGATGTGAGTAGCTGAGCAGTACCGTTGTAATGGACAGCTGGTGCATGGAGGAGTGATGGGGTCGGAGATGTGCGGTACCAATAAACACAGAAATGTCGTCAGACAAAAGACGGGGTTTCGCTGGGCTGGGTGGTGGACATGCCACCGGAGAGCTTCAGACTTTACTGAAGATATTTCTCGATCAAGATTATTTTTCCAAATTTGGTCTTTTGTTGTACTTTCTGTCTAGCTAAATGACCAGAAACCTTGAAAAGTGGGGTAAAAGGGGACAAAATGGACAAAGGCTCTTTTTTTATTCTGAAAAAGGAAAATATAAGGGCAAACCCCACTTTCTGGGAGGTGACAGTAGCATCTTTCAATGCTCCACCTGGATCCAAAAGACACCAGTTCTCCCCACCCCTAGAAAACCCAAGAAACCAATTCTCAGGCTTGCTTACATTTTCTAGCTGGTCGCAGGAGGCTGATGCTGAGCCCACTTAGGCTCAGCCTAAGGCAGGTGCCCCATGGGCTCTTCCCAGGGTTACTGTGCAGCCCATACCTGGGCTGGCTGCTCACCATGGCCCAGCCCAGAGAGGGCTGGAAGTTGCTGAACTTATGCACCAGAAAAAAAAAGCTCTTGGGCTTTTCCATCCCTGTTTCTCCATCGTCATCCCTGCTGAGGATACTTCTCAGGGGTTTCCCACAGATCTTGGGACTGTGCTCCTGTGTCTGCTGCCAGGGAGTAATACTGACTGTTCCTGAGGGGTCTGAGCCCCAAATTCACAATAGCTCAGCCGCAAGACTGATCTGTTGGGATCCTATTGCTCACAGGGGTTACTGATGCTTCCCAACAAAAATTTTGCATATCTCAATTACATCCTTCCTTTCCAAATACAAAACTGTTGAATTTATGAGGGGTTTTTGTCTGAATCCCCAATGTTAGTCCTGAAAAGAGTTGGTGTTTTGTCAGAAACCCTCATTACTGCACATGGACTAAAATTTCCCTGGATTTCTGATTCTTTTTGATTCTCTGCTCTATTGTTCTTTGTATTAGACTGACCCTTTTGCTCGGTCTATTCAGTGTACTTGTTTTTCAGCAGCTGCCTCGAAACATTCACAAAGAAACCACAAAAAAACCTCAATGCATCAAAGAACACTTCTATGGACTATTTGAGAAAGAAATTAGAAGTAAAATAATCAAGAGGAGGCAATTAATAAAACATAAAAATAATCTTCCTGCTAAATGGGTTTTAGTTACATTTTAGAAAGTGAAAAACATGGTGGCCTTCGCTCTAATCATTTATCTGATGGAATGGATTATTTTGTATACATATTCAGATCGCTGCTGTTGCTGCTGAAGCAGAGTTAATTCTGGCAGCCTGTCAAGGAAAAAGGCTACAATTACTTCCCTTCTGCACAAGTGTCCTGTTCTGTATCTGTAAGAGATGGTCCTGTTTAAGCAGGTCATAATAATTGGTGTTGCCTTGGAAGGGCTCTCTGGGCTAGGTCCGTAACAATGCTGGAGTTTCAGATCCTCTTGCAAACCTAAGGGCTTGGTAAAAATATTTTCCCGGGGCAGCAGCAACCCATGGTACTGATTCTGCCACCCCAGTTCCTTTGGGTTTTCCTATATTGCGGCTGCTGATGTACCACAACACCCCAGGCGCGCACCGGTACAGACACGGGCAGCTCCGTCTGCGTTCGGGCTCTGTGGTCCCCGTATGGGGTGAGGCTCCTGTTGCACCTCACCTCAAAATTAGCCCACTCCTACTGCGCAAAAGACTTTATTTCTGTTAAAATTAAGGGAGATGGAGGGCTGGGGGAACCTTGCCCCTTTGAAGTCAGTTTATATTGGCCTACAGCAGCTGAGATCTGTTTCGTGATGGTCTGACTTCAGATGGCAGGGATGTATCGTCCGAGTGTGCTGCTGAAGGCATCCCCTCCCGTAGCAGTGCATGGTAATTATACCCTTCAGCTGGACAACCCACCTTCAATAAACACCAGCTTTGAAATACATCCCTGTGGGGTTCTACTTGGTCAGAAAGGATGGGATAACGAAAGAGGAGGGAGCGTCTCATTCTGAGGATGTGCTCACGTAGGAACCCACTGGGGAAACCGGGCGGGGGGGGTAAATGCCACAGTTAAACCTGTGCCGAGCTGTTTACCTAATGAGTCCTAAAGTCTCCCTCTCTTAATCCAGTGGTTTAATTTAGCTTCTGGGTTTAACCCATCAAGGGACAAAGTGAAGCTGAGTAGGATGACATTTAGTGGTGGAAGGAACAATCTATTCAATTTGATAGATTTAGAGATAAAATGACCATTTTTTTCCTCAAAGCAAACACAGTCAGTCATTCATTATGTTTAACCTGAATTTATTAGTGCATTTTCTCTTTCCTCAGAAGCTGTAAAATTCCTTCTCATGAGCTGCCTTCACTGCTACACTGTCCCTTCCCCTCTGCTTGCCCCCAGTTACTGTGTCCTCCAGCGCACTTCAGCTCTGTCCCCTGAAATGCTGGTATGCAAAACTGCCCTGTCAGCGGACCCCGAGTAACGAGCTCGGCACAACGAAGCGCAGACCTTGGCTAAGAAATCTGGATTAAGGTCTCTCACTAAAAAACATTTTGGGCTTTGTTATTAGGAAGAAGAACAATGTTCGGATTAGCATTCAGCCTTGGTGTGAGTGTAGGGAGAATAATTGCAGATAGTTAATTTATTCAAACTTAATTCCTATTCCTAATTAGTGCCAAATAATATTATCTATATAAATCTCCCTTGAAGAAGCATCGGAGGTACTATTTTCAATGATATGACAAAAAAGGAAGAGCTTGTAACAAAGTACCAGTCTGCTGGTGCTGGCTGATAACTGGGGGAAGCCCAAACTGCCCGGAGAGCGGAGATGGTGCCTGTTGCTCTTCCAGCCTCCCCTTGCCCCCGGCACCAGCCGTGAGCTTTGCCCGCCTGGCTCACGCTAACCTTGTGCGATGGAAAAGCAGGTACATGACGAGAAAATTCATTCCCTGGCTGCCACACTGGAAAGAAATTCCCTTTTTTTAATTTCTTTGGGACAGGGTGTTTTAGGGTTGGGTGAGGGCTTGGGAACCATTCTCCAGGACAGATGCCCATGTTGCTCCAACGCTTCCCATCTCCAGCGAAGCAGCTCGCAAGTCCTGCCCTTGCCACCTGGCAGGACTTATCCTGCCTGATACTTCTGCGCTGCTGCCTGCCCGGTCTGCCAGTGTAGGCAGGTTGCTGATCCTATTAAATCTCTCTCAGGCAGCCGCATCCCAGCTCCATCAGAAGCCTGGGAGGACAACGCTGCTGTCACCGCAGGGCCTGTCCTCAGGATGCTCTTGACTCTTCGTCAACAACATGGCAGTGTCTTACAGGTTGAAGTGTCATTGCTCAATCTCCTGAGATGTGCCCACTGAAAATGCAGGTTCAGCTGCACCATGAACCATGTTCCTGGGGATAGTGAGCACCCGTGGGTTTCACTGAGTCAATATTGGGGCAGCATCAGTAAAGAGTCAGGAATTAGATGGATAAGCCTCCAAGCACCTCCTTCAGACTTAAGCCAACTAGTACCACAGTAATTAAAAGCAACTTAGTTAAATGCTTTCCCTCTGGGTGCCAGTTTGTGCTATAATTGGAAACCGGAGGCTCAATGAAGGGCTCAGCACCCCTCTGATGCACAGGAAAGGGTTCCTGCGTTTTTTGCAGCTTTGGCTGCAAGCAGTTCATGCTCTAAATGAAAGGAAAGCAGGAAGGGAAAGCGATCAGATGGTAAGATTTGCCTGTGGCTGCACAACTGTTGATTAGCAGGAGGAGGAGGGCCCTGGTCCCCTAACCCCCATCCCAAAGCTGCTCATCCCTCTGGTTGTGCAGGGTTGTCCGGCACATGGCCAATTTGTCATCACTTTTCCTGTTTGACTTTTTATTATGCCAGCTCAAAGCTTCTCTCTTTTACTCATCAAGTCTAAAATAATTATTATAATCTGAAAACTTGTGTCTGTCTTCCTGTGAATTAAATATTTGAACTCTCAGACAAATGGGCCTTGCTTATATCTGTTAAAAGTTCATGCTCTCAAATGTCACAGTAAGATAAATGTACCTTGAAAAATAATCTCATTTCTGGTTACTTTGCTTTTCATTCCATTTTACCTCCATATAAATTAGCCACACTAATTCAATCAGAGGGTTTGACACTGCAGCTCCCTGGGTGGACAGCTGGGAAAACAACTGTC
>NW_009611296.1:66147-66486 GCF_000690535.1 Cariama cristata
ATGAAAACGGTTTGGTGAGAAAAGCTGAAGAGGGTGAACACCTCCCTTTGGGTCACACACCAACCCCGCGATGCTTCTCAAGCTTCCTCGCATCATTGCTATTTTGTTATGAGCATCTTCTCTGCTGGGGAGTTGACCTCTCACCGCCGATGGACTTGCAGAAATGTCAGCACACTACGGTGTTCCAGAAGACAGAATAGTTAGGTATATGCTCTGGAGGTTTCGCTTTTATAATTTAATGGGGAAAATTGAAGGTCACACGTTGTAAAGGCAGTTGGGCTGTGCCTACTGCAGCAGCTCCGTCGGTCTTGGCAGCTGCACAATGGCGAGAGCCGGCTG
>NW_009611296.1:66524-91647 GCF_000690535.1 Cariama cristata
GCAGCGTGGGGCTGGGAGAAACCTCTGATGGGAAAGTCCCTGCGATCACTGTCACAAACTGTGACTTCGTGGCCCTGAAGGGAATAAAGGTCTGAAAGTCTGTGTGAGATTTGACTTCTGAATTGTTTCATAAAGCACGGTTGGAAAGTGTCCAGTTCAGTGAAAATTGGCACATGGCTAGAATAGAATAGAAAGAATAGGATAGGCTAGGCTAGGCTAGGCTAGAATAGAATAGAATAGAATAGAATAGAATAGAATAGAATAGAATATTTCAGCTGGAAGAACCCTACCACGATCACCTAGTCCCACTGCCTGACCACTTCAGGGTTGACCAAAAGTTAACGCATGTTATTAAGGGCATTGTCCAAACGCCTCTTAAACCCTGACAGGCTGGGGGCATGGACCACCTCTCCAGGAAGGCTGTTCCAGGGTTTGACCACCCACTTGGTGAAGAAATGCTTCTCAATGTCAAGTCGAAAACACAGACTGTGATACGCCAGATACTCTGAACACAGTTATCTTGAAGTAGAAAGTGTGCTGCTGTGACCTGCTGTGTACATTTGGTGTATCTCCGTGTACAAAGTCCTGTTACCAGCGGTGTCTGTTGGATCTGGCTATTATGTTTACGGGAGGAAGGATGCTGCCGTCCAGCCGTGTCTCCTGGAAGCTCCCGTGGCTGGATTCGGTGAGGCAGGATCTGACCCATCAGTCACTGGCACTGCCACCTGCAAGAGGTGTCCAGGCTGGTGGCCCGTAGCACATCAGAAATCACGAGTGACTTGGACATACTTTGCTGGCAAAGAGCCCCCGGGGAAGTGCTTTCGTTGTGCTGCCTCATGATGCTCAAGGTTTGCTGATAACAGATGTGTCATTGCTTTGGTGCTTCAGCCGGTGCCTGTTTCAGCTTGAAATGCTGCAAAACAGCAAGAGAAGCTCAGTTTTTAGTGACAGAGGGAATGATCTTCAACTAAAATCACTAAAAAAGCACAGGAATCCTTAAAAAGAGGGTTTTGCAATCCTTACCACACTGCAGAGGTGGGGAAAACAAATCCCACCTGCTACTGAGAATAGGCATGATGACAAATTACCCATCATTGCATCGCCTGCTCCTCGGGAGCCGCTTTCCCAGCCTGGCATGGAGTGAGGAGCCGCAGCTAATTTTAGTCTCACCTTTCCCGAACTGCCTTGGGAAAGGGCAAAGCAGATAAAAGTTCCTTTCTGCAGGATGAGAAATTGGATTTCAGGTGGCTTCCCAGCTCAGGGGTCCTTGGGGATGTGTTTTAAGCAATGACCACGTTGAGTGCCTACACAGCAGCCTCCGGGTGCTCTACCTGGCTCCTGCTCTCCGGCCCTGTGGCTCCAGGGGTTGATGCCAGAGGTAGGAACACTCCTCAGCAAAGTCTCCAGAGGAACCCTGTGCTCAGCAGCTGCTCGTGTGTGAACAGCAACGGGAGAGGAAAGAAACTCTGGGGCCAGATTGTAGACAGAGAACCTCACAAGTACCAGAACTTAAGAAAAAAACACCCACGATTGAAAGAGATTTTGAAAGTGGTAAGACTGCACTATTTCAATTAATTCATTTGACACCCACTCGTTCCAAAGTAATTTATCACAATTAAGATAGGCATTGTAACACGGCATTGAAAACTCTGGCAAATTACATACCATTACGGCATTCAGTGATGTTTGCAAGCCTACTTTTTTTTTTTTTCCCCCTTTTTTAAAAAAAGTACCACGTTTACATAAATAATTATTTTTGAGTGCTCAGAGTCAGATCTCATCTTCAGCTGAGGATGTGGGCTCCAGGGAGGGGGCAAAACGCTTGGACCACTGCTGGTCCTTCCCGGGGTGTGAAACTGGGATCTGAGGTCAGCAACAGGGTGGTGGGGAGCCATCTCCCCCCTCTCACCTTCACTTGTAATCACTTCATTGCTACTAAACGCCTCTGAAAGCCCAAACCCAAGCCCTGAGGGCCCAATCCGGCACTGGAGGATGTGCTTGAGCCAATTTCCATCAAGGTCCAGTGACTGACATAATTTGATCCGTTCCAGGGCTGCTGCTAGACATAGAAAAGCCAGAGGGAAAACAACCTGATGCACCCCCCAATGCTATTCCTCTGCTAATATGCCCAGGAACCTTTCTTTTTAACCAGAGGTAAGAAAATCCACTTGTTTCTTGAACAAAACTATATTCTGGGGGGTTGAGATGAGGAAGTTCAATAATTTCTGGTAAATTAAACAAAACTGCAGTTCCCCTGGCAGCCAGAGTTATCTGTGAGTGAGTGATTGCAGAGAAAAATTGAAAGAAATCAGGACATTTCATTCTGGGTTTTTCCAGAGGAAGTATTTCTATCTCAAAAATTACCCAGTATTATTTTTTAAGGGAGGTGGTCATCAAAAAGGGTCAGGATCAGTAAACAAACCAAGCCGTTTCAGAGCAGATCGCATAATACGTTTTGCTTGACTTCTAAAACAGTACTTCCCCTCCTAACTTTCATTTCACAAAGGCAAACATGCTGGGAAAAAAAAAATCTTATATCAACGGAGGGTGACAAATGTGTTTTGATGTATGTTTTATTTTTCCACAGCCCATTTTTCCATCTTCCTTCAGTTATTATTAATTAAAGGCAGCAGTTTCCCACTCCACGGCCTCACTTTTCGTGCGCTGATGGCTGGCAGCATGGGTAGGACCAACATTTTGGTGATTGCAGCCACAGGAGAGATGGGGCGAATCCTTGTGCAATGTTTTCCCTGTCCTACCCTTAAAAGTTTGGAAAATCCTTGTTGAAAAAACAAAAGTGAACATGTCCTGGAGTCTCTTCAAGCTGCGAATTTGCTCCTTTCTTTAAGTATAAGAAGTGTGCAGGAGGGAAAAAAAGCTGGACTGGCAAGTTGTTGCAGTTCTTGGGTTTGTTTGGGTTTTCTTTCATTTAATTCCTCTTCATCTACTAGGACTGTAAGCAATGAGAGCAGATAAAGGAGGACAGCAGGATCTCAGTTGCTCCATTTCTCTTGAGTGCTCCTCGGCTCAGCGCTCAGTTCGTGATGAGCTGTCAGGGAGAAAAATGTAACTCTTGTTCAGCATCATAACCAGACAAACAATTTGTAAAAAATAATCTTTTTGACAGATCATATTCCTTTTCCTGCATAAAAACAGCTTGTGGGCTTTTCTTTCCTCTTCATCAATTTTTTATTTTTTTTTTTTTTTTTGCCCAAAGGCTGTAGATGAGCTGAGTGGATTTCAGTGCAGTGATTCAGAGATTAAAGTAGAAAACTGGAGCTGTTGCGACAGGACAAGTTGACGAGTGCTGGTTTCTCTGTTCTCAGGAACATCCATCCCTGACCATTGCTAAACACGGCACCCATCAGACCTGAATGCAAACCCCCCCTTCCCCAAATGCCATCCAGCGTTGGCCCAGCTCCGCGCCGTTGCTGAGAATGCCCCCCGAGACAGCGTATTTAAGGAAAGCTGCTCCAGGAGCACTTTTGGCCAGGGCAGGCTGAACAGGTCGTGAGCACTTGCATTGCAGCTGGAGGTGGGCAGGCAGTGGTGACCCTCCTGCATCCCTTGGGGATGGACAGAGGGAACAGAGGGCCAAGACATCACCAGGGTTTGACCGTGCACAGTGCAGGTTGTAGATTTGTGCTTTACACGTAGTGTTTTGCCCAGGGAGGCTTCGGGAGATTTCTTTGAGGGTGAACAGAGCAAAGAGCCTCCTTTGTGCTAGTTGTGGTCCATGCAGGGCTGGGGAGCAGGGCCGAGATCACAGGGTGCATCCCCACTCCCCGGACCTGGCCCTGCAGGAGAAGCTAGAGAGGCTGAAGGTGGGGAGGTGCCTCTGATCCTGGCAATAAAAGATGAGTGGAGTTGAAAGGAAGAGGCTGAGGAGACAACCCTGGCTTTAAACAGAATAGTTAATAAGAGGTTTCGGCACATCTCCAGCTGCCTCTGGACAGCAGGTTAGAAAGCAGGGGGAAAGGCTTTGCACGCCGAGAGTTCGCTCATCAGTAACTCTGAAATGGGCATGCTGGTCAAGCTGGGCTCTCCTTGCTGCTGTGCAAGCTCCAGCCTTCCAGCAAAGCCCAGGGAAAACGTCCACGACTCACTCTGTTTGGTGCTGCTCTGCAAAGCTCGGAAAAGCAAAGCTCAGCGTCTGTTCCCGATGTGCCGGGGAGCAGGTGAGGGTCCTGCCGGGGCTGGGGGCAAGCACTGGCTGCGGTGAGCCAAAAACCAGGCTCACACAACAGACATCTTGCTCCCAGAGGAATATTTTTAGGCCAATCTCAGCACAGGAGTGGGAATGAGAGAGATATTTTTACAATCTTTTTTTTACCTCTTGTCTGCACAGAAGTGCCAGCTGGAGCTGATGGTGCCCAAAGGTCCCAGAGCAGACCCAGGAGGCCTCAAACCTAAGAAATATGCTCAAAAGTCTTTTGCCAGAGACTACAAATACAGAGCAGCAACCTGTGTTACCTGTGTGCTGAAAGGGGTTTGACGGGAAGGCAAAGTGACAGGGAAAAGGCCATGTCTCTGCTACCGATGGAGAATGGCAGGGGCAGCACTGGTTGCCCTCACCCAGGGCCAGGCGCCTCAGAGGAGCTGCTGCTCTCCCTGATTTAAGAAAGCTTTTATTTCAGGTATAAGTGGAGTTGAGCATTTGTCATTGTGAAAAATAATAGCTGAATCAGTCATTCAAGTCAGCCTTTAGACTGCAGGGTAATGAGCCGGGGTCAAACGCTTAGGGAAGCATTGCATCCATTTTGGTGTAACACTGCTTAAACTGCTCAGAGCCACAGGAATTATTGGGTTCAAACTTAGGGCAAAACTCCAGCTCCATCTTTCTTTGTTTCCCTTGAAGTCATTTGCAAAGAAAAACACTGTTTATCTAAACCCCGCTTTCATTTGCAAGATGATTTTTAGCTTTTTGCACTTACCACGTCAGTCTATGAAAAGCGTTAGCAGTGGTTTTGCTTTTAAAAAATATTTCTTTTTCCTGCCAAATGGAGTGTTTTGAACCTGGAAGAAAAAGCTGGCTGTGAGCACTCAGAAGTGTCCCTCCTCTACGGTAAAACCCAACCGGCAGCACACAGAGATGGAATGATAGCTGGGTAACTAATGAGGACTTGAAGACAATCTCTACAAAGATCCTATTCTGGACAATCCCAAAGCTGACATTTATTTACATAAAACATATAATTGAAACGTCAGAAGAGAACAATTAAAAGCATCTGACAGGGATGTCAATGGAAGCAGTACCGTGACTCTCTGCTTTCTGGGGAAAGGAAAAGAAGGCTTTGGGCTGGTTTTCCTTTTCCATTCATTTCCTTAATCTCTTCTCAATGCACCAAACGTCGTGATCTAGTAAATACAGTGTGTGGCAGAAGAAAAAGGTTTTAGCCTCCAACACCTCAATAGATCTTCCTCCAGCAGCATGGCTAAGGTCTCATACTTATTAGTCAGTGATGGCATTTTTTTTAGAGCGTAAATGACATTTTCCCATGTTTGGGCAGAGGAGAGGAGGCATCAGGATGATGGTCCATGGGATGCCCTATCCTCTGCAGACCCCAGGGCAGGGTCTCGCACAGCAGCAGTAGTTAACCATTTGTCAAAAAACATTTGCAAAGCATTAATGCCAGAGCTGGCTCCCTCCGGGTGGGATTTCTGCAGCCCAAGGCTGAAGCCGATGCAAGGGCAGCTCCAGCCCGACCTGGGGCTGCACCCTCAGAGAAGGTCCAAGAGGTGGAAGACAAGCAGAAAGGACTGCAAGCAGGAGGATTGCGCATTCCTTGCAGGATTTTAACGCGGTAGAGGTGTGTTTTCAGGGTTCTCCTTGAGTTTTGAGGTTCACCCTCAGGTTATTCCCTCCTCCGTAGGTGGAAGATCCCCAGCTGGTCTCGCAGCAGCTGGTCAGACAAGGTCATGTGAAATAATTGCAGACTGTACACCGTCCCTGGTCGCCAGCCCATTTCTTTGCTGTAGAACATCCTTTTATTGCACCTGACTTTCAGGACATGGTTGCAATTCTACAGCAATGATAACATTATTCAAGAGATGATTCTTTCGGCATTTTTGGTTGATTTTTCACACATTTCAGATGGAAGAAAAAAAAAAAAAAAGCCATTCTTACACCAAGCATTGTATTTTTCCAAAGAGACACCTAAGGAGACCATTAGCATGAGTGGTCTGCTTGTTTGCTCTATCACATAACCCCACCCCAGAGTCCTCCTGCCATTATTCTGCTTTCCCTTGTTGTCAGAAGGAGACTCACACCAGGCTGATCATCAGAGGGTAGTAAATAGGGCTGAAAGCAGATGTTTCCCAAAAAACTCTTAGCTCATCGCAGCGTGTGACGAGCGGCGAGGAGAACACGACAGTAATCAGAGCTGGCAGCAAGCACTGGAAAATGTATTTGTAAGAGCTTTGATTAAACTGTCAACTGGAATTTTGGAGCAGATGCAAAGCATTTAAACATAGGCTGTTTAGTGGTGGGAGGCCTAATTCTTTTAATTTAAATGTTGGTTTAGGGGAAAAGCTATGGAATGTATTTACCTCTCGGTGCGTACACACTTCTTGTGCTGTGACACAAACTGAGAATTAGGAGGGTGTGTGTATAATCACAAAGGCTTGAAGCTTGTGTTTCTGAAGGATGCTCTCTTGCATGCATTGAAAAGTTTCCTTCCTTCAGCACCAGCCATGGAGAAGCGTTAGGGTACCAGGAGGAGGTGGCACTTGTGACAAACCTAGGTGGTGTCTCAGCACAGGCTCACCCCGATCCTGCGGAGCAGCCTGGTTCAAGGTTGGAGCAAAGTGTGAACTAAGCTCCGGAAAAACTTGCGCCAAACAAGCAGGAAGGTAATTGGAAATCAGAAATTATTTTAGAAAGGTTTAGCCAGGTGTTGTCCCAAGAAAAGACCAACATTGGAGATGATGCTCCCAAGCGTCGGTGCCTGCAGCAGGGGAGAGGCTGGTGGCTCTGCAGGGTGGTCCCTGGTCTGCAGGTGGGCAGCGTGGCCAGGTATCCCCAGGGCCATTTGCCTTTTTGCACCCAAGAAAGAATGATGGGATGCCAATTTCAAGGGTTGTATTAACGGTAATGGACAGTAAAGGTTACCAACATGTTGGCACGTAAGGCTGTAAATAAGTGTCCTGTTTTGAACACCCTTAGAACAAAAATCCTCTCCCCCTCTGCCTTCACAGACGTGCCCCATGCATCCCGCACTGGGCACATTAGATCATTCAGTCTGGCCACTTCTTTATACATAAAAAGAGAAATGGGAAACGTAATCTCCTTGCTAAACAATGTTACTTCCAAACTTTTCTGCTTTCTCAGTATGTGTGGATTTTTGCTGCGGTTTTCACCTTGCAGGGAAATCATCAGAAGAGAGACACAGAAATAACCCCACGTTGCCGCAGTGCTCCACGGGAGATGCTGTGCCGCTGCCAGTCCTCCTGCCCTCCTCCTGCCGCTGAGCACCTCGGCTGGGCCCTGCCGCCCGTGCTGCCCGCGGGATGGGGTATTCAACACTCAGGAAAGCATTTAGTTCCCGGTGATTTTGGTGGGACTTCAGTGCATGGTAAGAACTAAGCCCATCATAAAAGACATTCCAGGTAAGGCCATGTAATGCAGTAAATTTACTTACGTTAGAGGGATCCAGCCTTGAAGGGGATGCTGATGTGGATAGGAGAGGTTTGCTGGATGCTGGGAGTGGCACGATGCTGACGGGAGATCAGGATACGGCACTGGCAGAGTCAATTCAAGTTGCATTTGCCAGATGCCTGCCTGCTCTGTCACAGGCTTCAGCTTGGAAAAGCATCAGATTTGCCTACCTTTAATTCTTTATTTTATTGAAGGAGACAGCTGGATACAGTTTTGCATCATCGCCTCCAGAGACACAGAGACCTTGTAAAAACCCTTGTTGCCTGTAAAGCAACCCGAGTGTGTAATAACGACAGTGACCAAAGAGTGTTGTGGCAGC
This sequence comes from Cariama cristata, assembly GCF_000690535.1. NCBI lineage: Eukaryota > Metazoa > Chordata > Aves > Cariamiformes > Cariamidae > Cariama > Cariama cristata. Next base: position 74,501 of record NW_009611296.1, read on the forward strand.
CAGGAGGAGGACAGAGTAAGGGGTGCGGGAGGAGGGCGAGGTTTGATCCTTCCCAGGACAGGTTTCAGGGCAGGGAGCACAGACCCTGGGGAAGTTTCCCTTTTAGACCCATGAATCCCATGAGGCAGGAAGCAATAACCTGAAATTAATTAAAGATAAGAACTTGCTTGCTCAGCTTTACCATATCGCAGCATAAGCTGAGCTGCACAGGCAAAGCTCTGTCCTCCTCTGCTTTGGAAGCCAGGAGAGAGTTAACACAAGTTTTTATAGCTGCTTACTTGTTTTTATAGCAGCTTTCCACATTTGTTTGGCCAGAGGGGCTGAAGGAGGATGTTCTCCTGGGAGGACAAGCCCTGTTTGTGTTACGTGAGCAATGAGGGAGTTTGCTCCCCCCTCACACCCTGCCTGCAGCCCATTCCCCAGCAGAGCTGCCTCCGAGCTGTTCGGTAGCGATGGCCCACGGAAGGCAAAATCGCCCCTCCTGTGCTTTGGGTAGCTCTTATTCAGTTGCTCTGAGAGTATCCTCAGCCTCGGTGCCTCGGTCCATCTTCTCTTGTGAAGCCTCCGCAGATCTGCAACCTCGGCTGTAAGTCAGCACTGTTCCCCGGGCCAGAAACAGCGCGAGGATGCTGTCCTGCGAACAAGGAATCCTCTGCTGAAGGTGTAAAAAAGCTGTTTGCTGTGTTCGTCGGTCATGTAGACACTACAGCAAACCTGCCAGCTCTCTGATTTTTGGCAATAGACTTTGGTTGGCTTTTAACGGTAACCTACTGCCAGGTTTCCAGACAAGTGATCACTGTGCCTGGGCAAAGAAAGTCTCCCAGGCTTTCACAGAAAGCACAGAGCAGTTTTACAACCAAACTGGCCTTCACAAAAATAAATTGGAATTTGCAGACTGAGATAGATGCACACAGCCCCGCATTAATCTTTTGCACGCTTGAACCTATTCAGATTTTAAAAGCCTCTCCTATGAAGAGCTCACACACTGCAGCAATCATAAAAATGATCTTCTATTTACAAGGCCTGAAGGCAATCCTTAATCATGAGCCCACATCTGAACAAGGCACTCCATCATTATGGGATAAGTGTATGAAATGGAAATACAGCCAAAGCCTTTGACGGATTTCAGTTTATTCAATGTGTAATCCTGCTCTGCAGCTCTCAGCGCAGGGGATGCTTCCACATCTGCACCCCAAAAGCTGCGACAGGCAGCTCAGTGCATTGCTCACAGCCAGGACCACACGTGTCAGCACCCAGGATGGGTGCTCCACCTCCACCAGATGTGCCCCACTGGGGACCGAGGACACCCACTCACTTGTCAGTGGGTGAAAAAGCACTTCGAGCAGAGCTGCTTTGGTGGGCTGGTGCTGCAGCAGGCAATGTCACTGCCTGAAGAAACAGTCCCCAGATGAACGGATCCCTCCGTATTCCTGTATCGCTGATGTCTCTGACCAGCCTTCTCCTCTGGGAAGAGGAGCTACGGATTAAATTTGTAACCTCTCCCTTTTGCTCTCTGCATCCTACCTCCCCTGAGCTGCTGAGTAGCCTTGACTCAGATCTGGCTGACTTAATTCCCACCAGTAATGATTCACTCAGTTAATAGGTTCTCGAAAGGAGCTGGTTAAGAAAGGAGAAGCTGCAAACATTTCCAAATAAAGAAAAGCTCTGACGTTTAATCTCAGTCACTTTCTTCTGCCATTCCATGTCTGGGACAAACCCCTTATTTTTGCTCAATCTGTGAATGCAGTTCAAATGAGCTGTGTGATATTTGGAAAAAAAACCCATACATTCTGTTGTCCCCCTTTCCATTTTCTCTCCTAAATAGACAAGAAATGAAAAACTTGGGTGATAATTCATGGTCTAGACACTGTGTTGCCACAACACGCAGCTAATGTTGAGCTCCGCAAGAGTCCTGCCAGCTCGAAGCTTGATTGTACTGTTTCCTCTATGACTCCTAATGGGTTTTGGAAAATGTCTACACCATGAGAAGAGCTCCAGCTAAGTGTAGCTACAGCTAAGTAAGTGCTGATTACAGCCCCACGCTTGTCAGGGACCATCTCTTCTTTCCTAGGATGCCAGTAAGCCCATCATCCTGGCAGCACGGATGGGCAGGAGTGGCCACAGCCCCTCCTGGAGAAAAGTCCCTGCCTTGGAGGAAACTTCTTTCAAACGTCTTCAAAACTTATCATGGTTTAACCCCAGCCGGCAATTCAGCCCCACAGAGTCACCTCACTCACTTCCCCCCGCGCCGGGATGGGGGAGCGAATCAGAAGGGTAAAAGTGAGAAAACTCATGGGTTGAGATAAAGACACTCTAATAGGTAAAGCAAAAGCCACCTGTGCCAGCAAAGCAAAACAAGGAATTCATTCCCCACTTCCCACGGGCAGGCGAGTGTTCAGCCATCTCCAGGAAAGCAGGGCTCCATCCCAGGTGACTTGGAAAGACAAACACCATCACTCCAAACATCCCCCCTTCCCTCTTCTTGACCCAGCTGTATGTGCTGAGCGTGACTCAAAAAGAAAGATGGAAGTTCATTAACCCCATGGGATTAAGCTCAGCGTCTAAGCAGGCTTCACCTGGCGTGCAAGGGGCAAGGGAGAGATTTAAAGGAAAGGTTGAGAGACCAAGAGGCAGCAATCCCAGATCCTCGCAGCCCCGTTTTGCCTCATGCCATCCAGGAGGCAAATTGTACACCTCACAGGTACAGCAGCCGGGAGTGTCTGCAGATGTCCCACCTGGGAAGGACACGTTGGCCAAGTCTTGCCCAGAGTCCTTTGGGTGCCCAAGGGTCATGGTGGTGGTGGTTCCCCACCTCCTCATCCCAAACTGTACACGGTAGTCTGCCTCTGCCTTCATTCCCTCTGCCAGTCCATCCTCTCCCCAACAGCAACTGGTGGATCGGGAGTTTTCATCACGTGCATCGATGCCTTTCAGCCCTCTGGAGATGGCCTGGCTTTGATCGAGAAAGCTTTAGGGTAACAATTTTACAGCTCTTGGCTGCTCTCTGCTCCATCCACCTCCTGCCTGTCCTTTGGCGGTGAAGCTAAAAACGCGTGCGACTGCCAGGCTGGGTTTGTTTTGCTGGTACAATGTGTTTTGTTTACAGCTCTTGAAATACATATAGAGAGGCCCAAGAGCTCTTTCACGATTGCAGCGTGAGATTGATTCACACAGATGGGAGTTACAAGGCTTTATGATCCCTCCTTCAGTTTTACAGATTTGAATTTATCCTTGGGCGAAAGCTGGTGTCACAAAATGCCAGGAATCTTGGCTGAGGAGAGCCCACACCCTGTACCTTCTCATCCTGCAATTGCTGGGCAGATAATGTTCTCAGCCAGGGAACATCCACGGGAGCGCGACGTGGCTTGACTAAAGGCCAGCAGAGCTGATGCGATCGGTCGCATGCTGGGGCCGTGCTGGTAAAATGTGCTACAGCCTTGTGCACATCCTATCTACGTGATCCCGAACCAAGGAGCAGGAGGCAGAGCTGGGGGAACGACAGAGGACTGGCTCATTGGCATTCTCCTGGCGCCTGGTGACCCAGCTCCTGGCTCTCTGTGTTTCCTCATAGGCAGACTGATGGAAAAAGTGTGAAATGTTAAAAAGATGAGGGTGAAAGGATCGTTAAAGCTTGTGGAGAGGAAAGCTTCCCTTGCTGGGAAGGACAGCGAGGATAGCACCGATTTCAGCCTGCAAACCCCAGGTATTTTCTGTCTGTGGGGTGCTCAGAAGGGCTGCTCTTGCTCTGCTTGGTGGTGTTGGCATGAGGCAGGCTGAGCCGGGAAGGGGATGGATTCCCACAGCCCCGGCTTCTCGGTGCCCCAAGTCTGGATCAGAGCTGTTCACCGCCGTGTATGGATCTCCGGCTCTCCATAAGGTATCTGAAATAGCCACCAGCTCCTGTCAGTCCCCACAAGAAAGCCAGGAGGAATTAGCAGGAACTGGGAATATTTCGTAACAATGAGTAAAATTGCAGTTGTTCTTTTTCCAGTAGCAGTTTTTGTTCCCTTCCAGGTGAGCTGTGTTTTGGCCTTTGCCATTCTGCAGTTTCCTCTTTCCAATGGAGCAACAGAGACAGGGTGTTTTCTGGACATATCTCAGATCGTTTGGTGCTGCTTTGGTTTAAAGAAATCAAAAGCCACTAATTTGAAAGACATCTCTGTCCCTTAGCCTGGAAGGTCACTGGCAACATTATGAATTTTCAAAGGATGAAACAATCAGTGTTTTAAAGGAATAAGTGAAATTTCTCCTCATCTTCAGTTATTTCCTTTCTGGAAGATTTTTTTTTAAAATCTCCCAAGTTACCCTATGATGGACATTTCGGTCTTCTTGATTTACTGTGCATGACTATGTGAAAAGGTCATTCAATTTTTCTTCCCTGCCATTATGTTTATATAAATCCTCTAAGAATCAGCAATAAAATACTTCATCTTCCTATTTCTTTTAAAAACAAATCTTTTTTTTTTACCCTCTATGGCCCTTTCCCTGAAGATTTCATCCTTTCCTGCTGCCGCATTACTTTCAGAGTGGCCAGGCTTGTTGAAACTGCAGTCATGCTTGAAGCAGATCTTGGTGCAGCATTTGAGAGGAGCATAGATGTTCTTCCATGGAGACTTGACTTGTGGTCTGGCTTCTTTTTTCATCCTCCGAATAGATAATAGAAGTCATTTAAAGAAAAAAGATAAAACTTCTTTCTGTGTATGAAGAAGCATCACAAGCAGAGACACGGCACGTTCAATATAACTGAATTGCAACACGTAAGGGAAGAGAAGCAAAAGGAGGAACCAAAGAGGAATAATTCTCCATCAAATTGCCACACTTCTGCATTTCCAAAGAACAGGCTACATGCAAACCGGCTAACTCCCGCAACTGTGTCCAAAACAACATGTGTCCTAGCATGGTCTGCACATCAGGCAAACTGAGGCACGCTTCCATAACCCCGGGTTGGAGCTGTCACCATTGCAAGTGTTTGGGATAAAATCCATCTCCGCAGGAGAGGGTATTACTGCAGCAGCTGATTTTCCTCACAACACGGCAGTATTATGGATGATGCAAAAGTGTAATTTTCCTAATTCCTATCAAAATCCATGGGACTGGATTTTCTTTCTAAGGAAAGCTGAAGAGGAGCTTGCAGGGCTAAAGTGCATGTGCCTGGCACATGTAACAAGTCGTAGTAACCAGGATATCCCCCTATACACACGATTTTTTGAAATAAGGACACGGTAGTGACATTGTCATAGGAACAACTGCATTCGTCACCCACCGAATGGTAAGAACAGACTCGTTCCTCATTGGGAGAGGAGTCCAGCCGGGATGTGATCCGAGGGGCCCGTCACTCCTCCCGAGGCAGCAGGCAGTAGTGGGAGGTAAAGGCGCTCAGCATCTCAAAGGATGAGCTCTCATTGCAGTGCATGGTGAGTGCTTCGGTCTTGATGAAGACACTACGAGCTGTGATGCTTGTTCCCTGAGCAGACTAAACGTAGGACTCTCGCTGAAGCCTTTCTTCAGGCAAACTTTCTTTGAAGAAACTGGATGCAAAAACTTTCAATGAGATAAACGAGTTCTCATCCATTTGGTGATGAGCATGTTCCCAGAGAAGGGAGATTGCAAAGCCTCGAGCAACAAAGGAGCTTGGAGTGAGCAGATGCTGTAAGGCAGTGTGTTGAAGGCAACCTTCCTTGCAGGATTTCATAAGCCCTTTGGTTAATTGTGGCCTTAAGCATTGGTTTAATAACTTGAACAACAACAGATCAAAGTACAGTTTGCTTACAGTGTGGATTGCTCAGAGTCTGCTTGGGTACCTGGGCACATGAAGTATTTTATATCTGCGAACTTCATGTATATAAACTCTGAACAGCAGGACGAATGGCAAACAGTCGATAGCCATTTTCCAAACAAACTTTAAGAAATTTTCAAGATGAATACGTTTATCAAATGCTCCTTAGTTACTAAATAATATCCAATTATGTTATTAATGGCAAGTGCAGCTGAGGTGGTTTGTTCACGGACATATCAGCCGCACTGACTTTTCCCTATTCAACCAGCTCTCCTCATTCCTGGGATTTGTTTCTCAATGCTATGAAGACCGTCCTGCCACTCTGGACGTGGGAAAGGGGATCTAGTACACGGGAACAAGCCTTGCAAACAACCTTGCAATGGTCCTGCAAACAACCCTTGTATGAGGAATTTTTGGATCGGCGTTAAAGGTTCTTCATTGCCCCTGTTCTCAGCCTGCCGTCGACCCAGTGTGCGACCTAGCTATCAGACCCATCCTAGGAATAAAATAGGCCATAAACGAGCACTGTACATGGCCATAAAGTTGTTACTGTGACTTTTATTACTGCTAAGACTGATGCTGGGATGCAATTTACTTAGAGGGGCCAGCAGAACTAAGAGACTGCCCAGAAATTACTTGGAAAAATTGCTCAGGAAAACATTTTAAAATAATTTCCACTTCTCTGTGGGTTATTTTGTAATTATACTGCAAATTACCTCAAACAGAATCTTGAAAAACAATAGGAAAACCTGTCCATGTTCAGATTTCTTCTTTAAGACACAGCTGGTGTTACCGGCTGACCTTGTGGCTATTTACCATGTAGGTTGAATTACAGATCACTATTTTAAACAGGTATCATTTGTACCATGTGTCAGGGGTCCAAAAGCAGAGACAGAGTCTTCTGAAAAATCTCACCTGGGCATCTCGGTGCTGGTGTCTGCCACTTTGGGACTAAGTTTTTCAGTGACCTGTGACGCAGTACGAGGCTGAAATTATTAGACAGTTGTTCTGAGCTTCAGTCTTACAGAAAATCAATTATTCATGATAAGGATACTACACAAATATTATCTCCCATTTCTGTGTAACCTTCTTTGCTCCCTTTGCAGAATGTCATCTGCTCTTAAGTAACAAACAAGTTTTAATGGGTCTTCACTCCCGGTTTTTCCTGAAGTCCCTGTAGCAGGCATTATAAGGTATCATTTATCACACCATTAATTCCTTCCTCTACCTGTAAGCGGATGAGAAGACTCTCAGACTTTCCAGAAATTAAACCTTGTCCTCATAACCAGAAATCTCTCAGGATAATAAACCATAAAATCCTAATGAAGTCAAAAAAGTCCACACTTTTCATACAGATTAGCAGGTAGAGCTCAAGACAATTGGAAACTATACCTCACTTGTGACCCTAGCTCACAAGAGAGCCAGCTAAAACATATTTTTAAATATCTCCTGGTAAATCCTCAGCTTAAGAATGGATTATAAAAAAACCCATCAACTTATTTACAAGGTAGAGCAGTGGCTTTAATTATTTTTTTTAAAAAAAGAGTAATTAAAGAAAAAAATAATTACTAAAACTTGAAGCTATTCCATCTGATTCTCACTCTTACAACTTGCTCATATTCATCTATTACCATGTGAATAGAGCAGTGATTACACTTCTGCCAATGTATTAGGTTTACTAGAGCAGGATTTTCCTTGATTGGCCTAAAGCAAGGGCAGGCTAATTTAGTTCACAAAGGTAAATTAAACTGATAGGCTTTAATTAGGGAAAGCTCCATTTACAACCCAGTATGAGGCACGAGGTTCTTTGTGCTCAGCACGGTCTCCGAGAAGATGACAGCGCTTTTCTTTTCCTCTCTCTAAGGCAAAACTCCTGAATCAAAATAATAGTTTTGTGTCCTGGACTGTATATTCTCCTCAACCCATCTGCCATAATCATACCCCAAATTCCACTTTGATTCCACTTTTCTATTCTTTAGTAGGTGATTAAGGTCAATTTGAACATGTTGCCTCTTTCTGTACTTTCTGGAAGGTTTCTGTGAATATTCCCATTAGCCTACAGCCTGGTTTACTGTCTTATATTTCCCTTTTCTTTATGTGTACACCTAGAGACGTGCATGTGAACAAACAAGTTTAGAGGTTGGGGCTAAATGGCCAAAACACTTTTAACACCACAGCTCTGAATACTGGAACACCCTTTAAAGAGTTTTATTTTTCTGGTGCAGCTAAAGTCAGTTTTATTCACAACTGTGCAGTGATGCAGCTGCATCCAAGGTGTGTGATCCACCGATTAGGCTGGAAGATTTGAGCATGAAGAACAGGCTAGAATATGCTGCCAAGAAGAAAGGTGCTGAAGGTGTTTTAAGAAAGGCAGAATGAAGGAGAATGGTTTTGGTCTACAAAAATAATCTTTAGTAACTGTTTTAAGTTCTGTGCACAGAAAAGCACAGTAAAGCCACCTTTTTTATTTTTTTTTTTTAAATCTACATGCCACTTCTCTCTAATAAGGATTCAACATCTGGACTATAAAAATATAATCATGAAGAGGAAGTCTATTAAAAAAGCAAAACAAAACTCTTGAACACAAAGCCTGTAAAATAGAGGCTTGGGTCAAAAGCCCTCACTGACGCAGCTGGTTTTCAAAGAAATGGTAGCGGCTTTTAGCAGGAGGGCAATTGCTGAATAGTGCTCTGCACATCCTGAGTTAACATAACACAAATAGCTATCTCTGAGAAAAACAGATAGGCTAATGGCCTCTCCTCTCTGGTTAACAGAGCAGGGCTATTCAAAAATGTATGCTGGCAAGGGCTTTTTTGGTGTGTTTTCCTTTTTGAGTGTTTTTTTCCCCCCCTCTCTCTCTTTGATCAGCTGCTTTGTAAAAGTGAAAAAACTGTAATACAGGAAACCATAATGTAATTCTGGTCCGTGTCATCTTTTCTCCTTTTTTGACACGTCACCTATTTAACCAAGTGGCCTACTAAGCTAATGGATGAATGACATTTGCTACATTGCTCCACTGGAGATGATGAATCTGATGTGTTCTCCATTATGCGCAATAGTTCAAACACGTGCCTTGCTTCCAGGGAACGTTTGGAAAAGATCAAGAGCTCAATTCAACATCCACGTGCTTAAGTTGAAAGTCATAATTGCTATTCACAAGCTGTTTAGGTTTTCTTTTCTGAAAAAAAAAATAATTATTGACTTGAAGGTTAAGAATCCTTGGACTCATTTTCAGATTACGTAAGCAGGTGTCACGGACTGGAGTGGTTTCGCCAATAGTCAGGTTTTCATCTAACCTGTGCAAACCTTTTTTTTTTTTTAACTAATAATGTTTGAGCAGCTTAAAAGTCTATCATCTGTTTCCTTGCTGACCATGTGATCTTCTGTCAGGCAAGCAGTTTTATTGCCCTCATTTCAGGCTGCTTGAAAATGCTAGAAAGCTATAAATGTTACATCTACGTCTGTGTATATTATTATTATTATTCACAATAAATATTCACTCAACATATCCACTTATTAGGGTGAAAACTCCAAATATCACATACTGTGCAAATTATCCATGTACGATATAGATAAATTCTAGATGTAATGAATTACCTTTAAGCTGTGTTTTAAACCCATTATAAACATCTGTACTCAGGCTGAACTTCTAAAGGCAAGACTCAAAGCCCACCATACTAATGCATTGTACCCCAAATAGAGGGAAGCAACAGTACTTCTGTGTATAATACTACCCATGTATTTTATATGAAAGATTCTAGACTACATTTTTCTTCCAGACTTTGCATAGTTAGTACAGAGATGACTACTGGTAACCTGCTAATTTATGAACAACAGGGTAGCGTGTGCGATGGGCCATGCACTTCTGCCTATCAATAAAAATACTGTTTGTTTTCACAGCTATTTCTTTTTCTAAATTCATCCGTGTGTCTTCCAGGTTCCTCAGAGACTGTTCAGATTCCAGCAGTTTTTTCTTCAGGGATTCAACAGACTCCGTTAGTTCTTCAACTTCACTGATCAACCTGAACAGAATGACATTAAGTAATGAAAAAAAAGATCAGGAGCCAGTCGGTGTTCAAACAGACATACGAACTGTAATGGGAATAAAGATCAACAGCTATAGAATCATAATACTCAACAACAAAGGACCTCAGGGAGGTCTTACATATTTGGTCGAAAGCAGAGTTCCTTTTCACAGCTTCTGTACAGAAGTCTCCCGTGATTTATATAGTACCAAGAATGTCTTTTGCTGCTAAGCACAGTGGAGCTATCCATCCTCACCCTCTCCCATGGCATAGACACTTGTTCTAAGAATTATAGGACAAAAATTGTTAGACAAGTCACCCAGTTTGACTGGATCAGCATTTTGTAAAGCCTGTTTTTTGGTATCTGTTCACTGGTACAAAACTCAAGTATTAAAGATGGTACTTGCACCAGAGATCAGAAAACAGTCTTTAAAAGCATATAAGCTTTTAAAGCAGCAGCAGCACATAATTTAAAAAAAAAGCAGCAAACCATTTTTAAAGCAGCACATAATTCCAACTAAAAGTCAGTGGGGGTTAGGTGCTTTACTGCAATCTGCCTGCAGAGAAGGCACATATTTACCTCCTGGGAAAACAAGATCCCTGTGGGCTATGCAAACTGAGTAACCACAAACAGTATAAGCCTGGGAATTACACACATGCCCATTCAGCCAAGGACTTGCGTGTGTCCCCAAATCCCATTAAAGGCAACGTACATACTCAAAAGCTTGCACATGGACGGTTTGCTGAATCAGGACCTTAAATGAGTGTGCCTGAGATGGTATTAAGCATCTGGATTAACTACAACTTCTTCCTCCCTGTATAAAGAACAGCGTGCTGGCTTTGAACGGCAGGCACCTTTGCTACAAGGATATTGTAAGTCTGCAAAAGCTGATTCCCCACTTCTCCTAAGGGTAGGAAAGTGTGAAGGAGGAGAATCAATTACAAAGCTTATAATGAGATCCAAACTGACAAATGTCACATTCAGACCTTTAATTTGAAAGGATTTGTTGACCTCTGGTTTTAAAATGGGTTATTACCGAAAATGAAATGCCACCAGTCCTATGCTTCATAGGACTGAGGACCTGCCTCAGACTCTGAGTATGTGCAGCTCATTTACATCCTCGGCACTTGAAGCGTAATTCATTCTGCATATAGTCCACCTTATGGCGACCTTTCACCAACAGCAAAAGGGTTGCAAGTGATCCACCTGCTGTCAGATTTTTTTTGGATCATCTAAATCAAGAAAAAATCACACAGTTCAGAGAAGAAAGCGTAGAGACAAAAAGCAGAGTTGAGTCTATAGATTTTCTATTTGTCAATACATTAGGTTAAAATGATATTTTCCTTACAGCGATTTCAGTCAGTTGAACTATTTCTGATTTATATCAGAATCAAACCTAGTAATAAAAGCTAAAGGCTACGTGTTGCCAATAAAAGTGCAAAAACTGTCCAACATCACTTCTGGATAGAATAGACACCTTGGAGGACTTGTTTAATAGCATTTACCTGAATTGTGCTTCATCTCTGCAGAGCTCTACGTTGGGCCTAAAAGATCTGTCGTACAGCCTTGTTTGAGCAACTTTCATTGAGGTTTCTTTGTCTTTCATAGCTTGTTTGAGAGCAGCAATATTAGCTTCTTGATCTCCAATCTCCTTAAGGATCTAAAAAGGATACCCAAGAAAAACAACTGTTTAAAAAAAGATACAGATTGTCTCTGTGCATGATCCTAGTGAATCAGTTACAGTTTTGACCTCTTATTTGGCCACAATATAGAAGAAAGAGAAGTACAAAGGTGGTTTTCATCTCTTCATTTCTACTACTACACTGAGAATCTTCAGTCTAAAAAGAAGCAGAAAATATTCTGCAGCCTGTTCAAAATCGCTTCCATGTCTCTTGAAAACACATCCCACCTCCACAAATTGCTTTTAATTGTAAATTTTTAACTGCAAATTATCCAAGAAAAAAATCAAGTTATTTTGAATGAGACTGAGAACGGCTGATCAGCTTGGAAATGCACGGATTTCTGGTATTAGCAAAGAAAATGGAAAAGACAGGAAATTCTGAATTCCTTCTCCCTCATAACCACTGACACAGACACAAAAAATAAAGTCTACCCAGCTGTCATTACCCAACAGATGCTAAGGAATGACTGCTTTTGACACACATGCCAATGGCCTAACCTAGAGTAGGAGCTGCTCCACCTTGGAGAAGGGGCAGAGGCTGATGACACCTCTTGTCACTTGTCAAGAACTGCAGCTGCTGATACCACCACAGCACAGCGTGGCTTTTGTTCCATAAAAGTGACAACCAGACCAGCCTGGGAATCCTGGCCCAAAGATCAGCTCCGTGATCACACAGTTTTAGGTATTAGTTCAGCAAGACATGGAAGAAAGTGTTTCATTTTCTTCATATTGAAGTCCATCTCTTGTTTAGAGAAGTACAACAGATAGCAGAAAAAGCTGAATTGGAGCCACTATCCAGCTCTGAAGACTCTCATCAGATACTAAGCTGACACAAAATAGTGTTTGATACCTGACATGGACTAAGACTTTTTTTTCTAGATGACAAATCTACTGTGATCTTCTCAAAAGAGACTATCACGCCTGTAGCCAGTATTCAAAAATTAACACTTACTTTTTTCAAGTGATGATCTAGTTTGTATTTTGTCTCGTCCAGCTCCCCACAGCGTTTGGCAAAAGCCTCATTAACAGCAGCACATTGCATCCTCAGGTCCTCAGATACGTCACGAAGAATATTGTTGATCAAGGCACGAAGGTTGATGGAAGCCAGTTTTTCGCGTTCTGCCCTATAGATGTTGTCGTGACTGAACTTGGCCCATGTCTCCGGTGTTGAGGCACTGGAAGAAGAGGCGAATGGTAAACAAATATGAACCTTGCTCTTTTGTTCAAGTTGCACTTAAGAAGACAATCTGAAGCTGGTTCTCTCCCTGCAAAAGTGTTGTCAAGTTCTATTTGTTTTTGCTACTGCATGCAGTCTAGACTCACCATCAAAGAAGACGACTAATCCTTCATAAGATTAATAAACTCTCGTTCATCTTGTGGCTTCTGAGGGAAGTAATGTGTGACACAAAACCATCCAAAGTTCTTCCATCTTTAGCTAATACTACTAAGGCAAAAAAAAGTATACACATACTTTTTTTGTGCAAGCACAAGCAGTTAAGTCACCAGCAAATAAACACAGGAATATATTCAAGCTTTACAGTCAGTGTCTACTTTGAAACAAAAAGAAACAAGATCTCTGGTTATACTTTGCCATGCTGAGCAGCAGAAGGAAATACACAGCACTTGGGACGCTGCATCATATGAACACCATATATATAAGGGGAGGGGGAAGCAGCAAGATTTAATGTAGTGGTAACCCTCTCTGTGTACAAGAAGCAGCACTTGCCTTTCCTGAAAGAATGGCATGCCTGCCAATGCCAAATGGTAAGTCTCAATAGGATTTAGATCAGCCTTTAAATGTATAAAGCCAATTATGTTCAAGAAAAACTTTTAGAAGCTCAGTTTGCATATTGTGAACCAACATTGCCATCAGTGGTATGCCATGCTGAGATGGTAGCGCTGCCTTTCCTACCCATGTAGCTATCTTAAAGCTATGATATTGTATGTCCAAAGAAGCAGCAATCACAGCTTTAATTCAGAGCAGCATTACAGCTTTCACTGACGCAAAGGATGTATCGTATCTTACCAGGGTTCTTTGTGGAGGATAATGGCAGTAACTGCTCACCTCTCTCCATACTTCGCTGAACTAGGATGGAACTGGATGTTGGTGCTCTGGTTACTGTATCTTCCACATTTATCATCAATGTTGTATGTTTCAACTTTGTCTGACCAGTCCTTTTCACAAATCTCTTTGTGATCTCGATTTAATCTGAAAAGTAATTATTATCACACATTATCAGGGGAAAACAATACAATTAACAAAACTGTCACAGACATTTGTGAAGTCAGGCTCTGCACCTTTGTCTTTCAAAGGGCAACGAGAATATAAACTTCCCTTTTTGTCCTGAAAATCCTAACCAAACTCTCTCTCCCACAACTATCTGCGAGAAGGACAGTAAGCCTGGTGTGTTAACCACTACCCCAGACCTTCAGTATTGTTCTGTGCCTACTGAAGACTTAGAGCTCTTACAACCCGAGGCAAAGCAGTTGTTGGACTTTGGATTTGCATAATAATCCTAAAACACAAGGATTTTTTGCAATAGTGGTGCCGGCTTCAGTTATTTTGGGGATAATAGGTAGGTTTGTCCAACAGAGTACTCCTCCCATGATAAGACATCACCTAGCGCTAGTAGAAGACCCATGCTCCTCTTTCACTAGTGTATTGAGCATGACTCAAATTTAAGACCTCCATAAAGCGACCCTATACCATTCTCTAAGCCCTCCTATCTAGCCTTTCAAAGACTGTAGCACACACACAGTGTAATTTGTCCTTGGACGGTACAAGTACAATAATATTCAGAGTTAAAACTGCTGCTTTGTTGTCAATCACATGGGTCACCCGTCACCCGATCACTTAGGATGACTTCAGGTTACAAAGGCTGGTGGGCCGGTATCAGCTGTTAACACCAGATGTCACCCTCACCTAAGGAATTAAAAAGACTCTGCTGGCCAATGATACTGAACAATGGTACTAAAACTATCTTAAAACAATTATGAAAAGTGAAGTCTAAACTCAGTAGACTCCTCTCATACTCTGACTCACGTAACAGAACTACGTAAAATTGTTTTGCATGTATCGACTCTCTTTCTAAAAACAATATTTCATTTTAGTTGGTAGAACAGCAGAAGTTGGAGCAGATTAAAAAATTTTAAAAACTAAAATATCAATGTTTTCAGCAGTTAACTCCTTCATATTGATACACCTTAGGAATTGGGTATCTTCTTTCCAAAGGGCTTGTTATAAATTAAAGTCAAATATTCCTTTTGAAATGCCATGAACATCCATACTGACACAGAGTAGAGTGAAGTTTCCTGGTTTACGTTCATGCTGACATCTGGTGGCAAAAAACTCATCTTGAAAAGGTACTTTGATCAGATAAATTGTTTTAAAAGAGTCTGTACTACAAATATATCACAAGGTGCAACAAGGCAGAGTGATAGCCACATAATACTTTTATTGCACTTAAGTTTAGTGCTGGAACATTGGAGAACTGAATACACACACTGGAAACCACATGGATTTTGATCGTGGCTTTTCTCATACCTTACCCTACCTGAAAATCCTAAAGTTTCATCGCCTCTTTTCAGGTTTAAATGGAATTCACACAGCTCGTAAGCCTGGCATTGGTAAGATCTTTATCCCCTGGGCATTGTACCCCTATACGCCAGGAATTATTTGGCTATAATATAAATAAATTAGCTACTAAAGTATCATGAAAAATATCTTACCGCATCTGGTTACCAGCTTGCATCAACGTTCTTTTCAAAAGCTCCTGGATATTTCTGATAAGTTCAGCTTCCTAGGTAAAAACACGGAGACTTCTGTGATATCCAGAGCAGCACACATTATCCTGCAGAGCAATTTGATTTCGAAGGCTGTGGAAAAATACTTAAATCTTCTGCTCATTACCCACTCTTACCCTATTAATTGCAGGTGATGATTTTCCACAGTTAGCAGATACTGAGGGAACTCAGCTGTAAGTCTAAGGCAGCAGCAATACTTGAAATACTTCTAAAGCCTGAGGATTCATTATTTTCTTATTGCAGATGTATTCTATGAAGAAGTCTATGTTCTACCAGATTAAACAGAATATCTGAATTACTTGCACAGCCTTGAAGTAAGGAAAAATAGGGCAACAGCATCATGCTCAGCAAGAGACCAGAGTCACTGTCTTCCACAAACACAAGGTGTCATTTTAAAGCGGAGCAGGACACTGCCGGGCAAGCACAAACTCAGATGTCCGAGGCTGCTGCCTCGCACAGCGATGTGATACAGCAAGACACTGGCTCCCAGAACCTGCCGAGTCCTTGCCGACACCTTCAGAGCCCACTGCCTTGTTCTGTAGTGAGCGTTTTCTCTGTATGCAAGGAGAGGCTTCCCATCAGATTCCCGCAGATCTCCAAAAATACGCCTTGTCTGATGTACGGTGATAAGGTGCTATTTAACACAAAGGAGTGGCAGTATCATAATCTTCGGTTGGCCTGCCTCCTTTGAATGCTTGGTATTAACTAAAAATAGAAGTTATTACTCTATGATTTAAACAGCTATTGTCTTCTTCAGCAGGTATAGGAAAGCTGTCGTAATATAAACCCCATGACAGTTACAGCTTTAATTTTTTTATTAGATCTATTTATTCCAGAACTCATTTTGCCTCTGGTGATGGATGGTATGGAGGACTGCAGAACTGTCTCAAACATGCCATGTTATCGGAGGGGTTAATTTCCTCTGAGTGGCAAGACAGTGACTGCCCAAAGTCACGAAGCTTTGATAACGGATCAGATGTCTGAAGTTTCAGCTCAAGCTGGTTTTAGCAGCAATGTTCATTTCAACACAAACATGATCAAATCAAAAAAGACCATACTTTCTAATAACCTCCTGTTGAACAAAAAGTACCTGGTGCTCACTTTTGACTGCAATATTGCTGCTTTAGAGATTAACTATTAATGCTCTATGAAGTGACTTTACTGACCTGGTGATTACACATTATTATATAAAAGCCAGTCCAGCAAGCATTTTCTTTTTCATTATTCAAAGGAATTTAATATTTGAGGCTCAGTTATTAAAAAAAGTTTTTGTATATGAAAAACTCTTAATTAATTTTGCTGGTTTACATCAATGACGGTCATCCAATGACAGCTAAGGGAGTATATACTTACTAATAAACCTTATTCCCAGAACACTGCTGGCACTCGTTGATCCTTGTGCTGTTTTTGACAAATAAATGAGTGCATATGTCCCTGCAGCGTCAGTTTCTCCATCATAAGAAGCCAAAAGGGACCATAAAAAAGATCATTTTATTCGAAATGGAAAAAGATAATCATGATTGGAAAGAAAATATTATTTTTAAGGCTCTAAAAGAGCACAATTAAAATAAATACATAGCTGAAGGTATCGTTTTACAAACTGTGAGAACACTAAAACTTACTTTCTGCAGGGAGGATGTATTACAATGGGTGAGTTGTCAAAGTAAAAATTCGAAAGGATTTTAAAGGGTTAGAAAGATCCAGCACTCAAAATTACATTTATAGTATTTGATATTATTTTGTGTTGGGTAGTCTGTCTCCATGTAAATAAAGAGACAACCAGTTTCCTGTGAGTAATGTGTACAACTCTAAACGAGAAAAGCCTGCCTTTAGCAATTAAGGTCTCTCACACGGAAAGAG
>NW_009611296.1:91678-97350 GCF_000690535.1 Cariama cristata
AATAATGCAAAAATAAAGAATTCCCTTGTTGAATGACCTAAAATAAAATTTAAAAATGGATGCCCTGTTGAGGAGATATGTATTCAAATACGACTTTTAAAACTGAAGATACAGTTCTCAAAATTAATGGCAGTCTACGACTAGTTAGAGTGAATAAGCAGGCGTAAATGACAACCACATTTCAATGCCTAGCTACTAAACGATTTTTCTTAACTTTTAGAAGTTTAGAAGTCAGACTGTACGTCTGGGAGGAGCTGTGGCACTAGGTTGAAGATGGAGGTCCTTTGACCTAGGTCCCTCAGTCCCGGCTGTACTGTTAGACATCGCGGTACAATCCAGCCTGCTGCCCACCCGTAGCTGCAGCTGCCTCGTGGGACCGATGTGGGAGAAGGTCCACCCTGCACGGACACCTGCCAGGTAGCCCTACCGGCAGAGGAACAGGAGCTGGAAACCTCATACACCACATGGAAGACTTATAAAATGCCATATCTGCTCCTTCACCTTTTCTTTGCAGAGTAAATTCCATCCCAACCATGGCAGAAAGCCGCGGTCAGGAGCACAGCTCTCCTGGACTTTGTGATTTCAGCCATAAAAACGTGGGTGATTCCACGTTAAAATCCTGGGGGCAGATCTGGGTTTTAGCAAGAGGCAGAATAGATGACCTTGACGTAGTGTGTGCACAGAATTGCGTTGGCAACTCGCTTGAAGCCCCAGTCTGCACTAAGAGAGGAAAAGCATGTGAAAAGAGTTTTAGCAGCTAGCAGCATCTCTCATTCAGAGGACATTAACTGAGATTTGCATTTCTTCAGGTCATAAGAGGACTTGGTGGATGAAATGTCTTTTTTTTTCTCCTTATTTTTCCCCATATATGTCTTCATGTGCTGCCTATTAAAATGAAATACTGCCAACACTGAAGTGATCTTGGCTTCTTTTTGGCTGTCTTCTCCACAGTTAATACTAATAGTAAACCCCTGTTATTATAAATGGTTGTCAATTAACAGGGAGAGGACATTTTATAGTTTAGCGTGCCATTTATTTTATTACAGTATTTAATGTTTATGATGCAAAAGTTGGATTTTCCTCAAATCTAGTGATAAAACCATCCCAGTTCACGACTTCGTAAGTGTCTAGTTAATGGTGCAAAGAAAACATTTAAGAGCAGCTGTTTATGCCTTCCATGAATTTACAGATTCAGTTTTCTTGCAGCCTGTCTTTTTACATCAGTGACTTGCAGATGTCAATGTCTAAATACAGCACCCAGGGCCAGAATGACGCAGTGAGAGAGCAGCTAGGAGGAACCGAGAGAGCAGCTAGGAGGAACCGGTAGAACCCCGTGAGAGAGGCTGTGCAGTCGCCCTTGATTACAAATCCAGCTCTGTCCATCCATCCATCAGTAACAACTTGACATCAGATGTCCCACACATCAGCACAGCAAAGAAAAGCCCGCCAGCTTACAGATCTCCCTAGATTTAGACCCCAGACAGGGTATAACAGGAAAACCGTTCTTCGTTACAGCTCGGAGTGAAAGCAGGTAACAGTCTTCAAAATCTCCGCTCTGTGACTGGCCTTTTTCCTGCTGGTCTCCAAGAGTTATTTCAAAATCCACGCTCTGCAGATGCTGAAATGAAGCACCGCACTCTTAACTGAGCTGTCTACGTACAGGATTGTCCTATTGCACACTGGTTCTCTTGGCAAAGCTACAGATCATGGTGTTTGGAAATGGTATTCTGTTGTTTTCCTTGCCCCATTATTGCAGGAATACATGCATATGTACCCTTTATCCACTTTTTTAAACTCTAATTTTACATGGTTGACAAGATCTTGGCTAATGCCTTTGTCTTCAGCACCAGGGAATAGCTGGGGCTGACTTCATTGTTGAAGCAAACACACAACAAATCAACACTCTGAGTCTAGGGTGAAAAAATGGCATAAATGTAAGTACATCCACCTATTCCACAGTCATATCTGGCACTCAGTTAATGAGTCTGGACACTGGACATGTGGAAATAACCTTGGAATGCAGTATATATGCAGTTGAAACCTGATTTATTGATGGTATACCATCACATGGCAAGTCCTTTGCTAGGGCTTACATTTTCAATATTAAATATCTGCTCATAAACGTACTAAACTGTCACTAAACTGATGCAAAGGGGATTCAGAGGAGATGTCATATGGGTTATGAAAGTCAAAAATCTCATACAAAACAGATGCATGTACTGCTTTTTATGAATTCAGCTATTTCCAATGCAGCAGCACAAAGAAATAAAATTATTCTATTTGAGAGATTTTATCTTCTTTTTAGTCATTAAAGATCCTTCTTTATTAGAAAAACAATTGTGTCCTTCTGCTTCTTTTTCTTAACCAGAACGCATTAAGAAAAGATGAATATGCTATTGAGTCAATGAACTTCTGAGTGACAACTGATCTTACTATGCATGAGAGGAGCCTTCACTTAAATACCCTCATTCCTGGTTCCAGCAGTGGCTATTTAGTGGTGGTATGGATCACAACAGGTGAAAAGCAAACAGGACAGATAAGTTGGAACCAAAACTCCCTAAAAGAAATAGATGGTGTGCCAAAAAAAGAGGAAAACCCCAAATATTATCTGGATGCATAAAACCTGCATCAGAGATACTTCCGTTTTCTTTGTGAGCCATCTGAAGTGATTCCTACTGACCAGATAATAAAAGCCAATTACATGTAGAGATTCAAAACTGCTTGTACATGTGTCTTTGATTTTGTCTCTTTAAATGGCATTGCCAAGGGGCTGCTGAAAGGTGGTTATCTCAGCAGGCTGCTCTGCGAACTGGGAAATGTTCTTCATTGCTGCAGAAAGCTGAAAGCAGGAACAAACCCTATGTCCTATGAAAAGCTTTTCCATGACTCTGTGAAAGGTACTCCCTTGTCCAGACATGTTCTTCCCCCCAGTTGCAGATTCCCCCATGCACCTGTCCATGGGAGCTGGCAGGAACACGGCAAAGATACCGAAGACTGATGCCAGCGCAAGCCTGGGCGGCTAGTAGGAGAGGAAGAATTCCAAAGGAAGGAAATGCCTTAGAATATCCACTAACTGAGCAATTAAAACTGCAAGGAAAAGAATGTCTGCTTCCTAACACAGCTGACTTTTGGAAACTCGTTCTTCTTTTTCTCAGTTTTTTGCATGGGAAGAGAATAAATTACTCCCGACCTCCCTTGCATTACCATTTCTTAAGAGAGTTAAGATTAGAAAGTGACTGGACAAGTAAGGAACATTCAGAAAAAGTATATCAGTACTTTAGTGATAAAATTTGCATAACTCCTCCAAATAAGCAAACGTCGTAACACAGAGCTACCAGTGAACTGGGCCATTAACTTGGAGATCTGCGCAGTGAACAGGCAGAATTCATGGAAGAGCAGCTATAAGTGTCAAGAATTATTAGTCAGTTTTGGACAGAGTAAGAAATACAAGGTACCATCTGATTTCTTGCAGTGAAAGAGGTAGAGAGTATAGCTGCAGCTTAAAGGGCTGGCAAAGCCACAGAGGGCACATTTAACATCTATTTGCAAACATCCGTGCCATAAAATCTATTCCTCTGTGAAAATGGGAAGGATTTCTTCCGATATTATCTACTCCTCTTCCTTCTGCACTGCAAAGGTCATTGGCATGGCAACAAAATCTTCATTTCTCAAGAGTCCATCTGCTGCTGGTATACACGCCTCATCTGAACTCACATCATTCTTTTTTGATGACATCCTACTTGGCTGTTGACGGTCTGTCATCACAAGCACACAATCACAATTTCAGGTGAAGAATTAGCAGCAGCAGCAGCAGCAGATGTATTTCTGAGCAATAAGCAAACTATTCTCTGACATCAGGAGAAAAGAAACACAGCAGAGAAACCCCGCCAGAAAATTTTTTTTTGGTAAATGTTAGATTTCATGACTTCTCTAAAACATCTGCAGCTGATGAAAATAGTTTCTTTTCTTTAATCTGAATTTTCCAACAACTTACACACTGAAATATCCTGCACACTGACTCTTACATGTTTACATTTTGGCTGGAACAACCTCTTAAATATGGATTATAATTCAGTAATCATACACAACTCCTATTCAAAATATTGCTAAGTACTATCATGCTAAATACTATCATGCCATCAACTATGTAAGTCTCTTCAGTATTTTTCTAACAACAAATATTAATCATCTGGTTTAATCAGTAACTCATCATGAATCAACTTTCACAGTATATTGGAGGCTGCAGGCAAATAATCATTAATTTATTTGTGGGACACTAGAATATGTATCATTCCGGAATGAAAATTGACCCAGAATCTGTACTCTGTAACATGTGCAGCCACAATAATTACATCAGCTTTGAAGGTGATCTACATACAGTGTTGGATCTCTGTGACAGACAACAAAGTGTCGGCTGGAGTAGAGAGCTCTCTATGGGAGGAAAAGGATCAGGCCAATTTTAGGAGAGTCTTGGGTTTGTTGAAGTCACACTGCTTGTGCCCCTCCGCTTGCCTGGAGCTATCATCTCATGCAGGTGTCACACAACTCCCTTCTACTGTTCATCCTGCTGTCCTGCGGGACATTTAAAATGATGGTTTGTGTTGAGACACTGTAGTACCGTGTTGGACCACCACCTCGTCATGAACTTTGGCAAGACTACAGCATCAGACTCCGTGGTAAAAGGTAAAAGGCAAAGAGTGCCAGATTTGCACAGCTTGAGCGTTGAAACAGGCAAGGAGCATTTCACTGGTCCTGAACAGTCTGCTTGTTGGGTGCAGCATTTTTAAAGTGTAACCTGCAGAGATAAGGGGAGTTGAAGCCAAGCGGAGGCTGGAAGATGTTTAATGCCAAAATAGGATGCCCATTTTGCTTCAGGAAACCTCTGTTTTGATTTTGTTTGGATCTGGTCTGAGAGGGGGGAATCTGGTCTCCTCTAGTCATACTCATGTGATTTTAAATACTTTTTAAACAGAGGAAGGATTGTAAGCAATCCTTCTTAAACCTAGGAGTGACAGACAGAGTCCAGGCTGCCAGGAAGGGGCACTAGGTCTCTGTGCATTGCCAGAAGAATCCTTCATGAGCTGCAGTCATCACCTATTGACCAAGCTGTTCACCATTCCAGAGAACACAGCAGCACTAAGAGAGGGCTGCCAACAACCCTTAACAGCCTAACGTCCTGCTCACCTTCAGCAACTCTCTCTCCACCTCATCACTGACCAGGTCCGAGGCTTGCCTCCTCTCCCGACACTGCAGGTTATCGGTGGCAATGGCATAGGACACCTCAGTGGCATCGAGCGCCCTTTCCAGCCGCAGCTTCTGGGCTGCCAGCAGGCTGCTCTCGGCATCGAGGTCCTCGATCTCCTTCTGGAGCTCAGCCTTCCAGAAGTGTATGTCTCGCAGGCGCTGGCCCAGGGTGGCCACGGAGTCCTGCTGAGCATGCTGGACAGTGCCAGCGACATGTTCGGCCAGCTCCTTGGCCTCGGCCCGGCCGCGCTCGGCCTGCTCGCAGGCGGTGAAGGCCTTGCGGTACAGATCAGAGATGCTCTGGTGCCACTCGGGGGACAGGTACTTGGCAGTATGGAAGCCAGGCGTGGCCAGGCCGCTGGAGTAGTCGGGCCCCGCGTTCAGCGCCACCTCGCACCCGTTCATGGGCAGGTCGGAGGAGGGCACGG